>NW_005880282.1:0-6446 GCF_000147115.1 Myotis lucifugus | reverse complement strand
CCTGCCTGATTTTAATTGTATTCCTAGCAGAATGCTATTTCTTTGAATTGGGCCTTTGGTCTCCTTAAATTAAGTGTGGAAAAGAACATCTATCAGACACTGAGCTGTTTTAAGCATCCTGGTAACGTAAATGCAAGTCATTCAAATACAAAGTTGAATTGCATATACTAGCCTTCAGTTTTAATGAGTAAATAATAAATGTTGCATAAGATGTGGAACATAAACCTAGATATCTAAAAGTGCATGGACAATATAATGAGGAAATCAGTTCTTTGAATCTTTGATGAAATGCTAAAATCAGTATATTTGGTGTGAGAATATGACATCTCTCAAACAATTTATAACTCTACTTTGTTACTTTAATTTTATCATTTATAAATTATAAGTAAATGTATATAAAATATAACCTATAATATACATTATATATTTTTGTGTCATATGTATATGAATGACTAAGGAACATTTTTAGTACAAAATTTTCTAATTGTAGTCTAGTTTAAGAAAATATACTTGTATTATTAATGGCAGAACTAAAATCTGCACCAGGCAGATTTTAAGAAGCAAGCTGGGATCAAACCTGAATCTGTTTGGGAAATTTAACCTTAGCATCACTTCAGGGACCTGTATCTGGTTATTGAACTGAATTGTGGCAGAGAAGTAAAAAAAAAAAAAAAAGTGAGAAACAGTGTAGAAAGATGAAAAATGTGTACCCTAGAACATAGCAGCGTGAACTGACTAATGTAAATGTAAGAATCAGAGCAGAGAAAGGAATGTAGTAGCTCTAGTCTCATAAAATTGTACAGATATTATCATGACTAGATCTCTTGCTTTAGTGAGCTTATTGAGAATGAATTGAGTAAGAACACATACTCTGCCAGCCCTGGGTACAAATTCTAATGCCACTATCTACCAGCTGTGTGAGCTAGTTAACCTTCATAAGACTAAGTTTTCTCATCTGTTAAACAGACCAGAAAACCTCAGTTTGTTAATTTTCTTGATATCATTTAAGTATCAATCTTAGAAGGCTCCTAAACCAAGACCGTTCTAAGCTGTGACGGTGACTAACGACACTTGTTCTCGGTATGACCACATGCTCTCAGAACTGGGGTGCACATCAGGAGAAAATGCAAAATCCACCCAGACCCAAAGAACTGGGAAGATGGTTGATCTTGTTTATGATTGTCTCTCCCTTCAAAGGAGGCTAAAGAGTGCAATGCCCTCCTGGCTAAAAGATTTCCAATTGCCTTACTGTATAATTTAAATTATATTCAATTTTAATAATGAACCAGAGGAGAAAATATTGCTGCACTAAATTACCTGCTCCCTGCCCAGACTTGAATATTTCATAGCTCAGTCAATGGCAAGGCAATTATAAATGTCTGCAAATAAAAATAATTCCTTAGTCCTGGTGTGCAAACATATGTATCTGCCTCCTGTACCAGTTATGATAGAAGTTTGAAAAGCCCTTGGGAACTATTTATCATACTTCGCTGTCCTCACAGTGGACTGAAATTATCTAGGTATCTTCCTCTTATTATGATTCATTCCTGTGAACTTGGAGTTTGGATGTAGTACCATTAGGTATAAAGCAGGCGCAAAGGGAAGGCCAAGTAATATAGGCATGCCATATGTGCCAGAAAGCTGCAGTTTAATACCCTCCAGGTCCTGGAGGAAGGCACTAGACAAAGAAAGAACCGATGCATGCTCAGTAAAGTCTAAATGGCATACAGAGGGTGCTTGCCTGTCAGTCATACCTGGGAACAGGGCATTGGCCAGAGTAGGGATGTAGGTGCGGCCACTGAAGTGTGGGAAGATCTGATAGTTAAGCTCCTAAACAGAGGCTTCTTTCTTGCTCTCTTGCCCTTTCTTTCTTGCTACTGTGCCTGGCTGCTGGCTTGCAGGCCTCTCTTGCTCTTCACTCGCCACATGGCCCACAGCCATGTGGACCCCACACAGAATAGACTAATGGACGGTGATTAGCCTGATGCTATGCTGGACTTAACTCCACATGGAAAGGAAGCTCTGGACACTGGCTTTGCTTTTAGCTCTGCTGAATCCCAGCTACAGATTTTCCAGGACTGGTTGAATGGAAAGGGAACTTTGGAAACCCAGGAATGTAACTCCACACAAACAAAGCTTTCCACCACATCTCATCCTCTTGTAGGGGCCTCTGGAAGTTCCTATTCCAGCAGCGTCCCAAGAACCCCACTCCAACTAGCCATGGAGAAATCCCTCCCGTGCAATTTTCTGATAACAAAGTTAACTAGTTTCTTGCTCAAGCAGAGACATCTGAGAGAGGCTAGCAATGTAGAACTCTCCCTGAGTACAATACTGTCATAGGTGAACCTGGTCTTGGCTGTCACTTTGTGTATCTTAGCAGCGATTTCTCCTTGATTACCCAGAACCTTTTGTGTCAGCCTAGCTGGTTGTCCTCCGCAGCATAGGGAGTGCTTGACAGTCCCTTGTTTGCTCCAATGAGAGGCAGTTAACGAAGCATAAACTTCGGGGGTCTGAGAGGGGTCTACTAATGTGTTCAGTGTCTTATATATCTTTGTTTAATTCTACAGAGTAAGATTTTGTAACCACTCTAGGTTAGTGCTGCCTGTTTCCACATCAACTTTCCCTCCTTCATATTTGCCCTATAATTAGAGAATGTGGAACATGGTGGGATCTAGCAAAAGGGTTGAGCTGGGCATATATGTAGTTGAGGTTTATGGACTACATTCATATGACTTGCAGTTACTTCTATGAATAGTTATTGTTATAGCTATACCGGTATAAGCATTATTTCCAGGAATACACCTACCACGCTCTGTGCCACCTCCCTGTACCCGACCCAAAAGTGCAAGGCAAAATCTGTACCAATATATAAATTTATTCTACATCATCTGGCACAGTAACAGGTGGGCTTCTCCCAGACTAGCCAGAAGCTAGTCTGAGGAAAATTCTTCCCATCATCAGATGTGTAAACTGTTAAGCAAAAGATTCAGTTCTAATTAACACCAAGCCAAAAGACAAGTGCTTTCCTATTAGTAATTCAGGGTACTCTGTATCATACACTTTTAATGGAAAATTTAAAGTAGAATCTATTGTGTTACACTCAGAAAGGCAGAATTTTTGTCTTTTTAGGAAACAAATCTGTAATAGTAGAAAAATAAATGTCTATATTATGCATCTCAATGATCAGTTAGAGAAAAACAAATTTTGATCAACTATGTTATTAAAAAGATTGAATTATGTTTATATTCTCCTATAGAAAATATTACAACTATTGTTATTATGCAAGGAGGCGATCTACAAGTATGGAAACCAAAAAGGTAGGAAAAAGGTATTATAGATGTGTGATAAGCAATTCATCATAGAAATATTTTCTGGATTTTGTGACATTTATGATACTATTCAACTTCCTTAAAATGTATACTTTGTTGTGTTTTCCAAGTAAATATTTACTTTTCAATGAAATTTTGTTTTTATAACTCTTTTTTTATCTTAAAGAATGGCCTCAAAATATAAGCTTCAGGCTCCACAAAAGCTATTTCCATCCCAACTCCAACTCTGTGCATCCTACATCGGTAAGTTAATGTTAACGTAGCAACAAGCCTTTCCAGTTACCCTCTGCACTAGTTTTATGTTGGGGTACTAGCCTGTGCTGTGTACCTATCCCAAAGTGTCTTCCTGCAGTCTAACTCTCTGAGTTAGACAGTGGATTGCTTGCCCCATCCTCTGGTAGGACTTTCTGCTTCATAGCTGTCAGTGAAATAGAAGTTAGTAAGGGACCCCTGTGGGGATAGGAGAGACAGTAGTAGGTCCAGGGAACTCTGGGTTATTAGAGCTGGAATAGGAAGAAAGAGGAGAGAGAAACAGAACAGATTCTCTGGTAGAAGGACACATATCACATGAGGAAAGAGAGAGAATGAGAGAGAGAGAGACCTTTATTCCTTTTCAATTCCCTGTTTCAGATCCTTGTCTTGAGATCCATGGAATTATCTATCATATATAATAAAAGGCTAATATGCAAATTGACCAAACAGCAGAATGACTGGTCGCTATGATGCACACTGACAACTAGGGAGCAGATGCTCAACCCAGGAGCTGCTCCCACAGGGGGAGCACCGCTCAGCCAGAAGCCACATGGGGAGCGTGGCTAAGCCGGCAGTTGAACATCCCCCGAGGGCTCTCTGACTGTGAGAGGGCGCAGGCCGGGCTAAGGGACCCCCCTCCCCCGCCCCGAGAGTGCATGGATTTTGTGCACCTGGCCTCTAGTAACATTATAAGACTACTGCTTCACATCTCTCATTTATTGGATTTGAGTGGCTCTCTGTTCCTGGCAACCACAAATGACCTGAAAAATCCTCCTTCCCAATGCATTTGCATTTTACTGGAGGACTCTGGGAAATGATAGCTAAGATTAATTGAATTCCAGACAAACTATTGAATATCTATACCATTTCTAATCTTCACAGCATCCCAAGCCGGTAGCTATCATCAACATTTTACAAGTGAGAAAACAGCCTCAGAGAAGGTGAGTAACTTGCCAAAGGTCATGCAATGGGAAAGCAAAGCTGGATTGGAACTCAGCTTTGTCTGACTCCAAACTGTCTGTTCTTTCTGTTGCCTGCCAATATTTATAACCAAAGGAATTAGTTTCTGCTAATGGAATTGTGATTTTGAGCACATGGATAGGGGATTTTAGAAACCATGCAGATGATCTAATTCAACCCTTCATGTTTGCACTTTAGGTCATTGAGGTCTCAGAAGGGATGCTACTCAAGGTTCCAGAAAAAGTGTGTGAACACAGACAAGAACTTGGGTCTCTGGGTTCCTTCCATTAATTTTTTTTCTATTCTCAGACTGTACAAGGATCCCAGACATAACCTAATCCTGTTTCTGTTGAATAAAAACTATTTGCTTTTGGTAAATTCATATCTAACAAATCACTTGTTTATTTCCAAGGAGAACATTAATAGGCAATATTAAAGAAATTGAAATATTAATTCTTTTAAAATATGGCTTAAAGTTATTCTACATGTTCAGTCATTTTAGAGGATTTTCTATCTTATTTAGTATATTTAAAAGCTAAAAAATGGCAATAATACTTGCTATCAATAGCACCTGCTGTGTTTTACATATATTATTTCTAAACCATATGAATGTAGTATAATATATGTAGGGACAAGGAAACTTACATAAATTAAGTAATTTACTCAAGGTCAACCAAATAATAAGGGGCAAACAGGATTTAACTCAGGTTTGCTTTTTCAGTTGACTAAAAATAGCAAATATTTTACCAATTTTCTTGAAGTTCAACATACATAAGGTTCAAAATATGGGCGTTTAGACATGGTTTATATTATGCCCTTATTATATTGTGTTTCTTTTCTTACTATCTGTGAAATGATTATGGCTTGCCATTGAAATCAGCAATCTGGTCAAAAGCTATTAAATATTCCTTTAACAGAAATCTTGTTACATAAATACTCAGGGCTGTGAATTTTCTCATTGAGCAGGAATAGACACATTACAAGAAAAAAAAGCTCACCTGACCAGGGCTTTTAGATTTAAGAACCATTTCTGTATTTTAAACTGAAGTTCAAAGATTTAACAGATTCACTGAAGCCCCTGGAAAAAAAAATCTTGGGACTCTACCATCCTGAATAATGTATCATCCATAAATAAACCAGAATTTATTATGAAATTCTGATATTATAGAAATGTCTCTTTCTAAAAATTGCTCCTTGGCTATGGTATGGTTGATTAAGCTGATATTGATTTTGTTCTTCTTGAATAAACTGAGAGAGGTTGTAAAAGGTAATATTCTTTATCTCGACGTTTTCAATCAGGATTCTATTAGAAGGAAAGTAGACAAAGCTGGATAGTATTTGGCCAATAGCCATTATTATGTTAGGTGAAATGAATATAAATTTAGCACCCGGTGCCTGGCATACAGTAAAAGCTCATAAGTGTTAGCTATTGCTATTTGTATTATTGGCAATAGAGAGATGCCTGGGGAAACGCCAGAGCTGTGGATGACTTCCTAAAAGGAACATAGCATTTTGTCAAATGTTTCATGAGACATCAGAGAGCACCGGGCTAGTGCTGAAATGAAGCGGCTTTATGTAGCTACAAGATAGGATTTGGCTCGCCCCTGGCCTGGTGCCAGGCATGTCAGAGCCTTTGTCGATGGCTGCGGAAGGTTGATGTGACTGCGGAAGTGACATTGCTGACACCACGGTGCCGCCAGAGCCACCTGCGATGGATCAGCACTTTTCCTCCTCCCAGTGCCACAGACCTCGGATACATATCCAATTTCTCACTCTGGGGATGCGCTTTCTTCTCTTCTTGAGCTTAGGGCAATCATTTAGGTTCCAGTGCTGTAGGATAACTGTTCTGGACGTGACAGCAGATGAGTGGGCTCAGGTCATTTTCCACTTGTAGTTGTCTAAAAG
>NW_005880281.1:0-6447 GCF_000147115.1 Myotis lucifugus | reverse complement strand
CTGGTAGTAGATCTCTCAAAGCACTTGAAGGCTCCAGTCAGAAGAAGTCACTCTGTCAAAAATAAAGGAAGTTATTGTCTTAGGTCGTCAGAAACTAAGAATATAATAGCACAGGAAGCAATCAGAGACGGGGACTATTAACTTGCTCCAGGATTCCTTTGGATCATTTGATATCTTCTGCCCATCCCAGCTTCCATCCCTCTAATCAATTAGGAAGGATTACCGCCATGCTCCCTCTGTCTGCCCCTGCTCTACAGCACAGTGGCCAGAGTGATAATGCTAAAAGATAGCATGACACGCCACACCCCTCCCAAAACCCCTTCCACAACTTCCCCTTACCCTTGGGAGGAAGGCCAAGCCTTGCCATGACTTTTAAGGCCCTTGACCATCTGATGCCCACCAACTTCTCCAGCCTTGTCTCTCATTTCTGCACCACTGTCTGGGCTCCAGCTACACGGGACTTCCTTCAGCTCATCACTCCCTGCCACCTCCCAGCTTTCATACACACTGCTCCTCCTGCCGGGACTACCTTCCCCCTTCCCCACTCACCTCCCTCCGACCAACTCCTACTTATCCTTCCACTTTCCTCGTAAATGTCACTCCCTCGGTGAGGCTGCCTGCTCCCTTGACCACTGTAAGCTCCCCCATTTACACTTCCAAAGATGCCAGCACAACTTCTTCTGTCACATCATACATCAATATAGCTTGTCTTCCCTGTAAGCCCAGGGATCATGTCTGTTTTGTTCACAGCTATATCCTCATGCCTAGCCCAGCATTGGTCTCACAGTAGATGCCTAATAAATATTTATTGAGTAAAATAATTAGCAAACTCATTCTTCAGTCCTTAGCTTTCCAACTCATCTTTTAACTCATACTAATAATTTAATAGGCTTCCTACTTCACTATCAGATTTCACTGGTGATCAGATTCACCTATTGTAAGAGACAATGCTATTTTATATGACATTCAGAAAGAAAAAAAATGGCTGCAAATTAAACTGTCATACAACACTAAGATTAGCATTTTTATTTTATATGTACTGGAAGAGCTCTGGTAGAATTATTTAGACATGGATTTTAGTGTGTGCATTAAAAAGAAAAATAGGCAATAAATTAATTAGGTACTTCAGTTTAATTTGGTCTAGGTATCACATTCAGAACCCACTTTCCTAAATCACTTTTGACACAAGGTTCAACAACTGTGTTTTTCTACACAATATTATCCACTATGCCACCAAGAACTTTAGTGATGCTACATTACTTAAAAGAGCGCTCAAGTATTATACTTGGGATTTTCTTCTGAGCTTCTGACACCTTTCCACAAGTCTTGATGTTGGCAAGAAAATCTTACTAGGTGCCAACAGAAGATTTCAGTCAAAACTTAGGACTCACATTCCTTCCTCAGATCATCATCAAATGGATCTCTGACTGAAACCATAAGGGGTCTCAGTTGTCTTGCGACCCAGTTCCATGTATGAACTACCAAGTTCAAGTTCAAACATGCGTAGGCAATGCAACTATACAGCACAACGACACCTGACCAATTACGATAAAAAATGCTTTTGTAAAAAAAAAAAGAAGAAGAAAAATAAAAATAAATGCTTTTGGTTGTACCACATATTTGGTATCAGAGTAGTAAAATGTGAGAAAAACGGAGTGCTCAACCCAGGAGAGGTAGTGTCTGTGGGGATCCAGGTGCTGTCCTTTCAGCTATCTCCCTGGAGCCACAGGGCCGAGTCTCTCCTCACAGGACTGTGGTGCACTCCGCCCTCCCTTCACTGGAGCCAGGAAGTCAGTCTCGGTGGGGAACTCCACATGACCAAGAACTTGTGGGCAACCCGTGGCAGCTGAGGGTAGATTCTACTCCACAACCAGAATGAAACTGAAGCCCTCACCCCTATAACCACAAGGGACCGAATGATGCACTACCTTGAATGAACTTAGAAGTTGATCTTTGCCCATTCGAGGTCTCACATAAGACTGCATCCCTGGCCCACACCTTCATTGCAGACTCATAAGACTTTAAACAGAAGACTCGGCTAAGCCATGCCCAATCTCTTATGCCTCAGAAACTGTGTGATAAAGATGTGTGTGGTTTAAGTGCTAACTTAGTGATAGTATTGTTTTGCAACAATAAATAACTAATCCAGGGAGTGAGAAACCAGACAATTAGAATTGTACGAGCTACGCCTAAAATAAGTCAGTAATTGCACCTGAGGATTTCACCTGTGAGGAAAGTGCGGGGGCTTTATGACATCTACTCTCCACATTATGATTCTCCACTGTTTCTGTTCTCAGTTGTATTCCTAACAACTGCCCAGAGAAGTAACCCAGTTGAGACAGTACTCATATACTTCCCTTTACTTAGCAAAGCAGGACCTGTTTGTGTGCAACAGGCAGTTCCTTTAAAAGCATCATATGAAACACATCACATTGTCCAAAAATGTCTCTTCAAGTGGCTTGTCACGGTGTCTGAAAAACTTCCACTACAGAACCATTCTTCTGGAAATAAAGCCATGTATCTTTAGAGATATTCTTTGAAAATGAAAATATCCCAATGAAGAATAATAACACATTAGATCATTATCCTCTACCAATAACCTTTGCTGATTTAATTTACCATATAGTCCAGTGATGGCGAACCTTTTGAGCTCGGCGTGTCAGCATTTTGAAAAACCCTAACTTAACTCTGGTGCCGTGTCACATATAGAAATTTTTTTATATTTGCAACCATAATAAAACAAAGACTTATATTTTTGATATTTATTTTATATATTTAAATGCCATTTCACAAAGAAAAATCAACCAAAAAAATGAGTTCGTGTGTCACCTCTGACACGCGTGTCATAGGTTCGCCATCACTGATATAGTCACTGCCCTAACAAAGCCTTAAGGAAATGGTCATGAAATATTCTCATTCTCTCTCTCTTTCTCTCTCTCTCTCTCTCTCTCTCTCACACACACACACACACACACACATTCACTTACACCTGGTCAGAGGCATGACCAGAAATTCTGACTCCTCACATGTTGGAGTGGGGAGATGAGCGCACAGGCGCTGGGCTGAGAGAAAGTGGGGGGCCATCAGCTCGCACTCCTGCAGCTAAGCCCAGGCACAGGTGCTTCCACCCTGGAGGAAGGAGGCATTTCCTGACTTCCGCTGGCCCAACCATGCCCTGTGAGCAGTGTCCTCCCAGAGGAGACGCCTAACTACTCCTCTGACCTATTAAAAGATGTCTTGCTTCTTTTGTGTGGTTAAAAAATAACACAAGCCCTGCCTTCTTCACCCATTTTTAACTGTGTAGCAGTGCTGTTGACTACTATCCCAGTGTTGGACAGCAGGTCTCTAGGGCTGACTTCATCCTACAGAACTGAAACTTTACAGCCATTGAATAGCACTCCCCTTACTCCCTCCTCCCAACCCTGGCGACCAATCTCTGCTTCTAGGAGCCTGACTACTTTAGACGCCTCATGTACATGGAATCATGCAGGACTGGCTCATTTCACCTAGCATAACAACCGCAGGGCTCATCCACGTTGCTGCATATGTCAGGGTAACCTTCATTTTAGGCTGAAAAATGTTCCATGGTATGTACATACCACATAAAACACCATTCTTAAGGAACAACTTTTCAAATAAATGTATGTCTTTTAGAAACATGCCATCATGCTAGACCAGAGCGGACTGTAGTGCCAGAGGTTTCCTTCTCCCCAGACAAGTGTTCAGGGCCACAGGGTCTCCTCTGTGGCGACTCAGCTGTGGCTGGGAAAAAGGGGGAGGAGAGGGACACCATTGGAAAAGCCAGTGGCCTCTCTGGGCCTCAGCTTCCTCATCTATAAAGTGGTCATATTGGATTAGATGACGTATCAGTTCAAGGTCTCAGTAGGAAAGACATGAAACACTCAAATGGGAGCTTTTCTAGGGGGGTTATTACAAAGCATGGACCAACTTAAGGAAACCACCAAACGATGGTGAAATGGATGCCTCCCATCAGCCAAATCCAAACAGAAGCCAGAGGGCAGATAAGCCCATGGGTGTGGTCCATGGAGACGAGCCTCCCAGGACCCAGAACAGTGCAGAGAAGGGGAGAGAACGGATCTGGAAGGACAGCGAACACCCAGCACAGATCACTCGTGAGCACCATCGAGCTCCAATATTCCATGACCATTTTGGTACAAAATTGAGCTTGGCTACAGTAAGAAAAAAAAAATCTGTTTACACCAAAGATTTGCAGAAAATCCACCAGGACACAGTTTCTCATCCTTCCCTGAGCTTAGCTCCAACAGTGACATGTGCTTGCTGCTCTCAGAAACAGCTCAGACAGGATATCTCACTCAACGGCCCCTGGTTTTCTCTCACTGAGCTCTTACAAGTGGGGTGCGATTCGGTTCTGAGCCAGGAACTGATGTTTCTCCTCCTCGTCTTCTCCCCTGAGATCCTGTCCTTCTGGAAGGAGGCTCCGCCTCACAGAAGAGATGCAGCAGGGGCAGAGACAGGGCTTTTCAACCCAGCACTCAGAGCCTCGGAGCACAGACAGGGGACAAGCCAGAGCAATGCTTCGTCCCCCCTGCCACCCACACCAGACCCGCAAGGGGATTTGTGTTGGGGAGAGTGTGGAGAGCAGGCTGGGCCCGAGTAGACGTGTGGTGCCTGAGCCACTGGTAAGCCCCCAAGTCCTTTTCCTCTTCCCACACATGTCACTTTCAAAGCTCCCATGGCTTCCCTGGGCTGGGCCGCGCTCCCAGTGCCGCCTCATCCACCACATGCCCGGCCTCCAGGGGCAGCGAGGCCCCCAGGGGCTCAGAAGTCACAGGGGAGCTCAGTCCCAGGACGGATGTGTGAGATTTTTTTTTAATATATTTTATTAATTTTTTACAGAGAGGAAGGGAGAGAGATAGAGAGTTAGAAACATCGATGAAGAGAGAAACATTGATCAGCTGCCTCCTGCACATCTCCTACTGGGGATGTGCCCGCAACCCAGGTACATGCCCTTGACTGGAATCGAACCTGGGACCTTTCAGTCCGCAGGCTGATGCTCTATCCACTGAGCCAAACCAGTTTCGGCCGGATGTGTGAGATTTTTAATTAATCAAGGATCCTTTTGAAAGTTCCACTTTGACACGTGGTTGCTTCTCAGGGAGTTCCTAGGATCACCGGCCCTAAAGACCCAGGCCACATGCTGCCCAGGTCCAGCATCTGCCCTTCCCTGAATGAGAGGCGATGCCACGCTCCAGGGCATGGGCTTTGCTGTGACTGTCACACACACGTCCAGCTCGGCGGCCCCGGCCATTAGACAGCTGTCACCGTGGGCTGTGAAAGCTCTCTCAGGACAGCCGGGGGCCACCTGGGTTAGCACCAAAACCTGTCTGGGGAAAACCAAGTTTTCCGAGTAAAATATGTCTGTTCTTCTTTCAAAGGAGATAAGTTCTTTCCAAACGGCTTTAGAAAGTGGAGGAAGACTCTCTAACTTCTGGCAAAGAACTCACTAGAAGGAGGAAGGAGGCTCCCCTCCTGCCCATTCTGAAGAGGAGCCCATCTGGGCCCAAGGTCCAGGGCGACCCAACCTCTTAACCTCTGCTTCTTGCTTCCCTCATCAGCAAAAACGCCAGGAGTCTGGATTAAGATAACTGTCAAGGCCCCTTCCCATCCTAAAAATATATGACTTTTGCCCAGCTGGTGTGGCTCAGTGGTTGAACCAAGAGGTCACCAGTTCGGTTCCTGGTCAGGATACATGCCTGGGTTGTGGGCTCGATTCCTGGTAGGGAGCATGCAGGAGGCAGCTGATCAATGTTTCTCTCTCATCAATGTTTCTATCTCTCAATCTCTCTCCCTTCCTCACTCTCTAAAATCACTATATATATATATATATATATATATATATATATATATATATATATATATATATATATATATATCCCTGACGTGGCCACTTTAGTCTGCTTCCAACTCAACTCTAGCTGAAAATATTACAACTGGAGGATTTGTGAGCACTAAGTCTGATCTAGGCTCCGTCCAAAGCAGAGTGCCAGGAGTTAGCTTGTATATCTAAGGGGAAACTGAGTGGAAAATAAGAGAATGCAGCAAGCCCAGGTGTAATATTGAACTGTTTTTGAAAACCCACCATCTAAACATATCAGAAACAACGTATTTTCAGAGCTGTGACCAAGTCAAATGTCTCTCAAACACAAAACAGCAGCCTGTCGTGAGTAATTGAGAACAAAGCAACCTGCCGAGGTAAAATGCAAGTGCTCCTTTATAAGCAGTTCGAATGCCTCCAGCTCTCTCAATAAACACCAAGTCAACACATCAAACACATTCAGGGGGAACTTCATCAACTAGTCAGTCACTTAGGTAACATCAGGCTAGATCTTCCTCGAGCACTTGGCCCTGATCAGGCGCCCCACTGTGCCCCAAACTGCCCCCCCCCCTCTTGCTCGCCCTTCCACT
>NW_005880280.1:0-6447 GCF_000147115.1 Myotis lucifugus | reverse complement strand
AATACTTCAGAGTTCACACTGATAAAAACCCATTTAACTAATGTATGTGGGAAATCTTTTAGGCACCATAATTTCCCTTTTGTAAATATGGTCACCATGGTTTGTTTCAAATTGCCAAAATGATGGCACTAAACATGGACATGATAATATATTTCAGTAGCAAATCATTACATTTTATTTACAACATACTGATACAGTATGCTCAAGAACATTCTTTTTTTTTTAAATATATTTTATTGATTTTTTACAGAGAGGAAGGGAGAGAGATAGAGAGCTAGAAACATCGATGAGAGAGAAACATCGATCAGCTGCCTCCTGCACATCTCCTACTGGGGATGTGCCCGCAACCCAGGTACATGCCCTTGACCGGATTCGAACCTGGGACCTTTCAGTCCGCAGGCCAACGCTCTATCCACTGAGCCAAACCGGTTTCGGCTCAAGAACATTCTTAATAAAAATAGTAAAATAATTGGGAAGTGGCAAGTTTTAAAACTTTGATTTAAGTGTACTTGATTTTAAAATATAAATTCAAAACTACATATTTTTATTGATTTCAGAGAGGGAGAGATAGAAACATCAGGATAAGAGAGAATTATTGATCAGTTGCCTGCTGCATGCCCCCAACTGGGGACCAAGCTGGCAACCTTGGCATGTGCCCTGACTGGGAATTGAACCTCCTGATTCATAGGTCAACACTTAACAACTGAGCCACACCAGCCAGGCTATAACACTTTTTTACATGCACTTTTGATGTTTCCGTACATGCCTGCATCCCTTAAACCAAATTCCTCCATCCTTTTTCAGTGCTTCCTTCTCAGGATGTAAAATTACTGATCAAGAATATAATCTACCTTTGTACTAGCTTATTTCAAATACTAGAGGCCCTTTGCCAGCTGTCGACCAGCTACTTCCTCCCTTCCCCCAGCTGCCTGCCTGGGCCTCCTTAACCTCTCTCTGCTATCTGTTGCTGCCGCCAGCCAGGACCTCCCTCCCTTCCCCTGGCCATCCCTGCCCCCTGGTCAAACTCCCGTAGGAACTCTTGGTCAAGGGGACAATTTACATACTACGCTTTTATTATACTAGTATAGGATATCCATATAATGAAAATACTTATGAAAAGCCATATATCTTATTCTAGCCTTCTATCTACTATCTGTCACCAGGGTGGTTTTTGTATCTATTTATTCTCAAGGACATTAGTGGATTATTTTTCTTAAAACCCCAGATATGTTAAGCCCTGGCAAGGTAGCTAGTTGGTTGCAGCAGCATCTCAATAACAGCAAGTTTGCTTTTTGCACTCTGGTTCAGGGCACATGCAAGAATCAAACAATGAATATATGAAATTAGTGGAACAACAAATGAATGTTTCTCTCTGTCTCTCTCTCCCAATTTTTCTCTCTCTCAAATCAACATCTTTGGTTTTTCCCTCCCATCCAATTAGGTGACACATGTGAACACCAGCACAGACTAGATACGCAATGATGAAACAGCAGCCAGGGTTTCTCATGATGGCAGAGCACACAATGACATAGAGAACAGGAGGGGAGGTGCCCCTGCTATTAGTGTGGAGAGTGGAAAACTGGATCTTATCTGTACAATCACCCAAAAGGGATAATGACATCTGTTGCTCCCTGAGACTAAAATCTAAGGAGCTGATAAAAGCTCTGGGCCTAGACATGCCCCTTGTGCTCTCTGCACCTTCCAGCCAGATGTTGACACTGGGCTATTTCTGAGTCAGGGGTTTGACAAACCCCGATTCCGCTCAGGTGTTAATGCTGGAAGCAGCAGTGGCAGCTGGGCATGTGGGTATGGGGAGGAAAAAGCCCAGGGCAGGTTCCAGAGAGAGTTGGTGCTGGGCCATATGTGTGGCTCTGTGGCCCTCTCTAGTCCCAGTCCAGGATGGTGGCTGCTTTGTTGTTTGGGGCCATGGTTAGTGGGAAATGTAGCAACCTGTGCTGCAGGAGTTCCCAGGGGGTCATGACCTGGAAGTCAGCATGTGCTCCAAGAAAACTGTTGACCCAGGCAGGTGCAACCTAGTCCACTGTAATGTGGTCCAGCCATTGCCCTGCCCAGGGAAGGAGAGGAGCTGTCTCTGCAGAGGCTGATTCCCTATCTGCCCAGCAGGAGGGCTTGCTGACTGTTGAACCAGGTGGTCCTTGTTGGGTTGGAAGTGTCGAAACATTTAGCCCCTAAAGGACGTTGTAGAAATTTATCAATCTCGTAAGAGAAAATGGCCTTGATCTTTCCTTATGGGTAAACATCCACCCTTGCCTGGCCAGTGTGGGTCAATGGTAAGAACATTAGCCCACACACCTGCAGGGTGGTGAATTAGATTTCAGGTCAAGGGCAAGTACCTTGGTTGCAAGTTTGGTCTGCAGACACTATTAGGGGCTCATGCAGGCGGGATCCAGTTGATGTGTCTCTCTTCCATGTTTCTCTCTATCTCCCTCTCTCCCCTCAGCCCCACTGTTCCATTCTGAATAAAATCAATTGAAAAATATCCTTGGGTGAGGATTACTAAAAATGAATCATTCACCCTGCTGTGCTGAGATGGGTCCTCCGCCTGAACAGTGCACTCCTCCTCACTTTTTCCTGCCTTTGCCTGGGATGTTCCCACTGCAGCTGGGTCATGCTCTGTCCTTCTCCCGGTATTGGTAGCAAGGATCCCTAGGCATGTCCCTAGGAGGGATCTGGGTCCTGTGTCTCTGTCTGAGAGGAGCTGGCCAGGACTTGTCTGTCTCCATCCAGAGGTCTCTCCAGCCTGCTTTTCCCCATCCCCAGGCACCTGACCCACTGCAACTGAACCTCATTCTATATCCTGGAGCAACCCCATGATGCTTTTGGCCTCCATATCCGTTCACTTTTGCAAACTTCTGCCTCTGGCCAGCCCAAACTCACTCCTGACCCCTCACCCCTGAGCTCCACATGGTTTGAATCTCCTTTCTTTCTTTCTTTTTTTTTTTTAATATATTTTATTGATTTTTTTACAGAGAGGAAGGGAGAGGGATAGAGAGTTAGAAACATCGATGAGAGAGAAACATCGACCAGCTGCCTCCTGCACACCCCCTAACTGGGGATGTGCCCGCAACCAAGGCATATGCCCCTGACCAGAATCGAACCTGGGACCCTTGAGTCTGCAGGCCGACGCTCTATCTACTGAGCCAAATCGGCTAGGGCTCTTTCTTTCTTTCTTTCTTTCTTTCTTTCTTTCTTTCTTTCTTTCTTTTTACATTTTTTTGGTAATTTTTCACTTTTATTTCATTAAAAATATAGCCCTGCCCTCATCCAGTCCTGGAGGTACCATGGATTCTCCAGGAAATGGTGCTGTGTTTTTTCAATATTGTGAATCTTCTGCAATACAAGTGTTTCCAGAAGGAGAGGTTGATCTCAACATGATACAACACTGGGGAGATGCATTGTTGGTGGTGACCCCTCTCCAAGTGTGACCTGTTTAGAGGAGATCCTCGCTCCAGAATATGGAGCAGGGTCCTTGAGTGGGTGGGCTGAGGGAAGGTTATGGGAATGAGAACTTGAATCTGGATGGATGGAGGGCCAGCAGCCAAGGGGGTTAAGGTTAGACCTATAAGCATAGAGGGAATGGACACTGTTGAGCTGGGATGATCCAGACTTCCTAAGAAAGCGTCCATAGAATTTTTATTTTTATTTTTTTTATTGATTTCTTACAGAGAGGAAGGGAGAGGGATAGAGAGCTAGAAACATCTATGAGAGAGAAACATCGATCAGCCACCTCCTGCACACTCCCCACTGGGTACGTGTCTGCAACCAAGGTACATGCCCTTGACCGGAATCGAATGTGGGACCCTTGAGTCCACAGGCTGACGCTCTATCCATTGAACCAAACCGGTTAGGGCTAGAATTTTTTTTAAATGGCCAAAGTTCACAAAAATGGGTCAGGATATGCAATAGATGACTTAATATTTGAGATAATGAGGCACCTTAGGCATTAACAATACAACTGTCTCAATAAATCATCTTTTGGATTCAAACACCAGCCTCTACGTGGTCTCCAGGGGATTCTTCTGCTTTAAGCCCTGACCAATGTTTACTCAGTGGTTAAATCTTCAAACCAAGGACCCAAGGGTCTCAGGTTCAATTCCCAGTCAAGTATATATACCTTGGTTGCAGGTTCAATCCCAAGTTCAGGTGTAAGAGGCAGCCTATTGGTGTTTTTCTCTCTTGTTGATATTTCTCTCTTTCTCTCTCGCTCTATCTCCACCTCCAAATCCCATTCCACTCTCACTAGAAATGAATGAAGAAAATAAAAAATATATCCTACAGTGAAATTAAAAAAAAAATAAAAGAAAATGAAAGACTGCTAGTTGGCTGACTCATGCTTCCTGCTTAGTGTTTTTAGACATTAGAAATATGGGTTTCTCTAGGGAAAGCAGTTTCTAGTTCACGGGTTCTACACTCTCCAGTGTCCAAAGTTATGTTGGAATTCCTCAGAATCACCTTCTGTCATGGGAAATTACTTTTTAATACTTAAAAACTAAGCTAAGTTTAAAAAATTAAGAGATGACTTTATTGAGAAACTATGCGATTTTTGTGCTTAAATGAAAACAAGGAGGGGATCATGACTATGACACTAAGAGTGTGGGATTTTTCAAAAATCCATATTTCTATTAGTCTCTTATGTGAAAGAAGACAGACTTCCACTGAGTTCAGATGATTCTGATAACTGTTCTAAGTGATGGCTCTAGATTTAATAGTATATTCTTGAAAACTCAAAACTTAAATGTTTCTTTTTTTAAAAATCCACAATCAAAGACATAGTTATTGATTTTAGAGAAAGAAAAAGAGAGAGAGAGAAGAAACATCAATGTGAGAGGAAACATCCAATGGTTGCTTCCCATACATGTCCTGAGCATGGATCGAATCAGCAACCTAGATATGTGCTCTTACCAGGAATGGAACCCACAATCATTTTACTTAAGTCACCGGGCTATGGAACCACCTTAATTCTTAATCTTTCCTTCATGACAGTCTATTAGTATGACTCAGCATTTTTGGGAGTGCCTGATTGGCATGCCTGTGTGTTGGTTGTATGTGTGAATTTGCAGCCCCTTTGAGTGTTTCTGATTGTATATATGTGTGTTTGTTTCCTCTTTGTGTCTCCATTTTGTGTCCATGTATGTCTGTTCTGATGTGTGTGTGTGTGTGCTCTCAAGGTGTTGCCAGTGTCTACAGTGTGGGTCTCTGTGAGCCTGGCCATTAGCCCTGCATCTGAGTGCCCAGCTGTGGCTGGAGGTGTTCTGTACCTGTGTGTTTCTGTGCCTGTGTCTGTATCTTTCCCTGTACATGGTGGAAACAAGTAAATGCACAGGCAATCTCCTCAGGGGAGATGGAGATGACAATCTATCTTCCTCATCCTACAGGCTGAGCTCTTATAGCTTCTGCTCTTTCAGGTGTCTGGTGTCCTCCGAGAGACCCATCTCAGACTTTAGGGATGGATGAAGTAAAGGGTCAGTTCATAGAATCCCAGCCTGTAGGAAGGTTGAGAATTGGGGAAGACTCTGATGAAGGACAGGATATATAGACTGTGGAGGCGGGGCTGTTTGTGGAGGATTCTGTGCCTTCATGGAAAAGCTGTAGGATCCTGGATCCTTGCGAAGGAATGAATGAAAGGGTGCCTCTGGGGACAGCTCAGGGGGAGGACCCTTAGACCCCTAAGTCCCTCAGTAATGAGGAACTGGATACACCTGGAGAGGCTGGAAGAGTCAGGTGGGACTCCTAGTCCCTGAAGAGCAGGTCAATCCCTTGCCCATGTGAAAGCTAAGCTGACACCTGTAGAGGAAGGAGCCTGAGCTTTCTCAGAGCATTACTCCTGGACCTGGTCAACTGAGCATGCATGGAACACTCTCCAGTGGGTATAGGGAGAAATATGGAGGGACTGCATTTAGCACAGGTTCAGGCACAGAATGAATGGAAACCGCAGGATAACCATTGATGTTAATGTCAGCATGTTAACCATCAGCCCCACCTGATGGAGCACTCACCTGGGCAATGCAAAAGATAAAGAGACTTGGAGGGCCCTAACTGGTTTGGCTCAGTGGATAGAGCATCAGCCTGCGGACTGAAGGGTCCCAGGTTTGATTCTGGTCAAGGGCATGTACCTTGGTTGTGGGCACATCCCCAGTAGGGGGCGTGCAGGAGGCAGCTGATCCCTCTCCCTTCTTCTCTGTAAAAAATCAATAAAATATTTAAAAAATAATAATAAATAAATAAAAATAAAAAAGAGACTTGGAGGCGGGAATATGCAAATTGACTGTCACTCCACCACAAAGATGGTGGCGCCCACAGAGGAGGGGGTTTCTGTAACACAAGGTGACTGCGCCCACAGCGGATGTGGGGTTTCCGTAACACAAGATGACTGCACCCACAGCGGAGGCTGAGTTCCTGTAACGAGCCTTAACGAGCAATCATTGG
>NW_005880279.1:0-6447 GCF_000147115.1 Myotis lucifugus | reverse complement strand
GAATCAAAGATGCCGGATGTCTTATACTTGGTTTAGACTTTAAACACACTTTTCATTTATTAGAAAAGTGAATAGTCACAAGTCAAAATACATTTTTATATTATTGACTTAAAGATCTTTTTGTTTTCTAGAAAATGGATTTATAATATCTGCTTCAATTGATATTTAGCTGTTAAAAGTATAAGAAATGATTTCAATTTCTTTTTCTGTGTTGAGGCAGACTTTTATTTGCTATGTATGTTTCTATTATGTAATCATATCCAACCCTGGTCACAGGAAAATAACAGAAAAGAATCTCTTCAGCCTGATTGGTTGTTAACTTATTACCAGAGCTGCCTAGAGCAAGCCTGGTAGTTAGTTTGAGATTATACACTGCTTGCTTGAATTTAGGGTTACGTTTGGCTTAGCTTCCATCCAAACTAAAGCTTACCCTTACTTCCCAAGCTTTAAATGATGGCCTCCTCCCTGAATTACCTTAAGTACTTATTGCCTGATACAGTCAAATAGGAAATAATAAAACTGAGAAGAAATGATTTTTAAAAAAATCAGAAATTGAATGTTGGTGTTTTAGAAATGGGTTGTTGAACAGGCTCCACCCTTGCAATGATGTTGTAATTATTGAAAACAGCCTTTTAACTACAAGTGATTTTTAATTAGATCATAATTCACTTTATTTACCATACATGGCTTTAAATGAATTGGCTATTCCCAAAAGTCAAGTCTTTGTTCAGAGAAAGAAGTTTTCCTATACATGTTTAAGAAAAAAATAGGTCAGTCCAGCCGATGTGGCTCTCAGCAGTTGAGCATCAACCCAGGAACCAAGAGGTCATTGATTTCGTTTCTCAGGCGGGGCACATGCCTGAGTTTCAGGCTCCATCCCCAGTAGGGGGCATACAGGAGGCAGCCAATGATGATGTTTCTCTCTGTCCCTCTCCCTTCTTTTCTCTAAAATTCAATAAAAACATATTTAAAAAATAGGTCAAAAATTTTAAATTCATTTAATTAAATTGGAATAATTTATTTTGTTTCAAAAGATGGCAGAGGGGCACTGGTTCTAGAAAAACAGGAATTTGGCATTGATAGTATACATATATACTGTATATCTCTTTTTCAAGGGTAATAGAGACATATATTGGTGATCTCTTACTTTTTCTTGTTTAAAACTTGTAATATGCTTGGCCTCCCAATTTGGTTTTAAGGTTCTTAAAAGCAGAGGTCGTATCTTGTTCTTGTTTGTCTCTCCTGCAGTGCTCAGTGAGCATAGGGCCTTGCACAGGGTAGGTGCATGAGTCATGATTGTTGAACCAATGTGTTCATGAATTAAATATTTACAGTTATGAGTTGAAGGGAGAAGGGTATGTTTTATCTTTCAGAAATGGCAAGTTCCAGTCCTACATATATGGAGATGGAAGAAGGAGATCTACCAACAAAATTAAAATTAGTGGATGACTCGGTCCCTTTTGACAGTCCTTTGTTGATTGCTTATGCTACCCAGTAAGTTGTTGTGTATGTTGTTTATATGAACTAAATCACATGCATTTTTTTTTTTTTTGGTCTTAGTCTGTAAAGTTTTATTCAGTTGCATGTTGGTCAGCTTCTTGTTGGTATATTTATTTCTAATAAGTACTTAGATAATGTAACCAAGCTATATCATCTCACTGGAGTTGGAGACTAATATGTTTTGTTTTTAAATGCAGATTGTATGAGAAGTTTGGGGAATCTGCCCTTCGATCCTTGATCAAGTTTTACCCATCAATTTTGCCTTCAGATGTCATGCAACTTTGTCATCATCATCCTGCTCAGTTTTTGGCCTATTTAGACAGTCTAGTGAAATCAAGGCCTGAAGATCACCGGTAAGAAGGCGAGAATTACTAGTATTTGTAGACTTTTCTTTCTTCGGATAGGGTATTATCTCTCTTGTATAAGCAGTTGTAGCATTTTTACTGTCAGCTGCCATAGAATTGAGGCATCTACAGTGGAAGAGAAGGATTTGGGCAGTTGAAATTAGACTGAGGTTTCATTTTCTATCTCCACACAACCCCTGTTATTGAGAGCGGCTATTCTTCCTACCCTGCACTACCACCCCTCTTCTTCCTTTGATTGATTCATATTTGTCATACTGACTTTTATTTCTCTTTTTATTTTTGGCTGTTTGGTATTTTCCTTATTATCTTGGGGCTCACCTGTTCATTTAAAAGGCTATTAGACTTTCACCAGCTTTTCTAGACATTTTGTAGCAGAAGTTATTTTCAAGTTATTTTATTCACTATATGATTCCTCAGTAATATTTTCACATCCCCACAATTTATGTTTCCTTTCATAGCATGAAAAGTGGTGATTTTTCTCCCCTATTTTCTGTCTCTTAGGCAGTCCTTCCTTGAGTCCCTTCTACAACCAGAGTCGTTAAGATTGGATTGGCTGCTGTTAGCAGTGTCCCATGATGCTCCCCCAAGCACAAGCACTATGGATGATGAAGGAAATCCCAGGTACAGAAATCCTCTTTTTAAGCTCTGATGTTCCTTTGAATGGAGCTGGTTTATTCACATATAGCATTCTGGGCTTACTTCAGGAACAGCTCTGGAAGAGACTGAGCCAAGTTATGGTAGTAACGAGATTGAGTGCACTTCCTAGTGGTTCTGAACATTTTTTAGTTATAGATCCTATTAAGAACCTGATTTCTCCTAGAAAAATGCATATCCATGCAAAATTTTGCACAGAAAACAAAACTGACCCTTTTAAGCGCTTTCATGGACCCACATTAAGAGCTCTTGATAGCCAAACCTGTGTTAGAAGTGTTACATGCACCTCTCATAGACACCAGAGAGGTGTTATCAGAAAGCCCCCTGAAGGAAGAGGGCTGTCCCCACCTTGATTCTTGTCATGCTCATAAGAATGAATTCTAACGAGTGACTCCCAGATAATTGTGTTGTGTTAAAGTGAATTTATTAAGAAAGTAATTTAAAAAGTAAGGCATGCAAATTTATTAAAGGAACAAGGCAAGCAAATTTATCATTCTGCATAACGCACGGATGGGCTCTCTTGGCTAATCCCAGGAGTTAGTGGGGTGGGGATTGGGGGCGGGGGGAGGGTTTGCCTTATATGCTTTTTTGTCTATAGATTTTAAAACTCCTCTGCCAAATATCTTGGCTAATTTTTAAGGTCCCCTTTTTACTTTGTTTTGGCTTGCCCAGAATTTGTGAGAAGCACCTGGCAATTTTATCTTGCCAAGCCCCGAGACTGCTGGCTTTTCTGTTTAGGGAATGGAATGAGATAAGACTGCATTCTTCCTTCTTCTTTCCCCTTCCTCATTTCTCTATGCTGTCTTTGGAGACACATTAACCATTTGCTCTCAAATGTCCTTAGCTGGGGAAGATAAGGGCTTGTTATTTACAAGCTAGCTGCAAGCTGTCCAAACTGCTTGGCCTTATTTTAATTTTCTTCTCTCAGTTCCCTATTCCTCCTGCCCTGGAATTTTTGTAGTTTTTTGCTATCCTGTAACAGAAGGGAAAAAAATTGTGCATATGTGTTTGTGTGTATTTTCTCCCCAGAAATTTCTAGACATACCTGATTTAGGATTTAAAAAAATAGAATTCATAAAAAATACACACTGATACTTATAATGTATCACAACTGATTCTTGTATTTTCCTGCAGAGAAGCTTTAAAAGCCCCCAAATACCTATCCTATATGCCTAAACTAAAGGTCTGGAAGGATATACAGTGGCTGAGTGGATGAAAGTATAGGCTTCTTTCTTTTGTTTTTGATTACCTAAAAATGTCTAATTTTAAATAATAAGTAGGTATTTGTGATAGGAAAAATGTTTTTAATTTTTCAAAATCCAAGTAAAAATGTTTGAAAAATATAATAATGGAACAAATATAATTAAATTCTGCTGTTACCTATTAGATGACTAATAAGCATTTTGTAGAATTTATTTCCTATCTAATTTAGGGAGTTTTTCATTTCACAGGCCTCATTCACACTTGTTTTCCTGGGGTTACAGTCAGCTGATCCTTCATCTAATTAAACTACCTGCAGATTTTACAACCAAAGAGAAAATGACTGACATCTGCAGGTCTCGTGGGTAAGAGAATTTTCTTAGAAACTGAAGTTAAGATTAGAATCATTTCAGTTAATAACTTTGTAGTAGTTAAGGGCCTCAATTGATATACTTTATCGTTTGCGAATACTCTTTGCTACAGGAAAGTATCTTAAGTAATAGTTAAGTACACAAACTTTTCCTTTTAATTTTTGTGCATATTTTTTCATATTTGTGCATATTTGTGGTGGGTGGGGCCACACATTAGTAACAAAGAAACAGAATTTCCAGAGGATGAGGCCCAGAAATCAGGATTTTAAAAAGATTCCCAGGTGATTCTAATGTGCAGCCAAGGTTGAGAACCACTGGCTTAGTTGCTAACCCCAGGCATACAGATGGTATTTAATTAAGCTCTAGTCCAGGGGTGGGCAAACTTTTTGACTCGAGGGCCACAGTGGGTTCTTAAACTGGACGGAGGGCCGGAACAAAAGCATGGATGGAGTGTTTGTGTGAACTAATATAAATTCAAAGTAAACATCATTACATAAAAGGGTACGGTCTTTTTTTTTTTTAGTTTTATTCATTTCAAACGGGCCGGATCGGCCCTCGGGCCGTAGTTTGCCCAAGGCTGCTCTAGACTGTGATTTGAATTATAATTGCTATAGGGTTGTCCAAATTGGGAGGAATCAGAATGTTCTCGGAGAATTGCTAGTGAAGGACTCAGGGAGGAGATGAAATTTTGGAGGTAAGCCCTGAAGACTGGATAGGATTTGTATTTAAAAGGAGCCAGGAGGAGGGCTGGTGAGGCTTAAGAAACAAGAATAAGGGCAGGAAAACCTGACATTACTTTTTATTCATACCACATATTAGTCAGTTACTTATTGCCTAGCCATGTTATCATATGGCTCCCCCTGGATTATAATCTTTTGAAGATAGGGACCTGTTTCTTCCTTTTCCCTTATAATGGCAGGTACTTGATACATGTGTATTTATTGATAGTGAAGGATGAAACTTGCCAGATGGTGGGTGATGATATCATGGAGGACCTTGAAAGTTGGTCAGAAGAATTTAGACATCAGTAGAGACCTTTTAGACTTTTGTGTATGACATAAAAATGGAACTTTCTGGAAATCATTTTTGGTGTCATACATGAGAAAGGTTGGAGACAGAAAGGCCAGCTTAAAAGCTATGGCAGTAATTCATTCTTAACTGAATTGGTGATTAGTAAGGCAGCAAAAGGACCACATCCAAGGGACATTTAGAAGGAAAATGCAGTGGGATTTATAATACTGGATATAGCAAATGAAGGGGGAGAAGAGTCAAGGAGAACTTTCACATTTGGAGAAAATATGCTAATTTGTTTTGAATCTTTACATTTATAAAGTATGTATATATATAAAGTAATAATTGGTGCTTGGCCTTGAATGTCAGTATTTACCACTAGCTTTAATTCTTTTTTCTTATATACTCCAGATCAGGGCTGTCAAAACTTTATGGTAATAGAAATATTCTGCACTGTCCAATATGATAGCCATTAGCTACATGTGACCATTGAGTACTTGAAATATGGATTGGTCAGCTGAAGAACTGACTTTTAAATTTTATTTACTTTTACTTAATTTAAATTTAAATAGCCACATGCACCTAGTATCTTTTGTAATGGACTGTGCAGCTCCAGATAAATTCACTTCCTTTTATTCCTTTCTTCAACTTTGGTTTCTTTAAAGTTTCTGGCCTGGATATCTTACTCTCTGTTTGGAGCTGGAGAGAAGAAGAGAGGCCTTCACCAACATAGTATATTTGAATGATATGAGCCTGATGGATGGGGACAGTGGTATGTAAATTCCATTTGTTTACTTTTGGTTGTATTTTAGAAGTCACTTCAGACCTTCAATAAAGAAATTTGGTGGACATTTCAGTGATCATGTACATAATTCTAGCTAGCTGTCAAATTTGTAGTTTGTTTTTTAAAATTCTGTATCACTTGGTAATTATCTATACTAATAAAAGGGTAATATGCTAATTAAGACCGGGTTGACCGGACATTTTCTGGATGTCCGACTTCCTTCCGGACAAAGTCATGGTGGTAGGGGCCAAGGTGGAGGCGGTTAGGGGTGATCAGGCCGTCAGGGTAGCAAGCAGTTAGGGGCGCTCTGGTCGGCAGGGGAGCAAGCAGTTAGGGGTAAGATCAGGCCGGCGAGGGGGAGCAAGCAGTTAGGGGGTGATCAGTTCAGCAGGGGAGAGCAGTTAGGGGGTGATCAGACCAGCAGGGGAGAGCAGTTAGGAGGTGATCAGGCCAGCAGGGGAGAGCAGTTAGGGGGTGATCAGGCCAGCAGGGGAGGGCAGTTGGGTGCAATCAGGCCGGCAGGGGAGTGATTAGGGGGCGATCAGGTCAGCAGGCAGAGGTG
>NW_005880278.1:0-6447 GCF_000147115.1 Myotis lucifugus | reverse complement strand
TGGGCCCAGGAAGGAGGGGCCACACTTCCTACAAGTTTCTTTTCCCTCTTGTGCTGCTTGAAGTTTAACACACATACAGGTGTCCCCAAAATATGCATACACACTTTAACAGCTGGTAGCTCAATTTTGAAAATGAAATCTATTTTCATGAACACCGCCTTTATAATTATTCAAAGTGTGTGTATACATTTTGGGGCACCCTACATAATAGCTCAGCGACAGCATTAAAAAATTCCCTAAAATGAAGTGAATGTCACCCTTCAAAGACATATCCCAAACGCAGGTGTGTGGAAAGGGCCTGTTAGCTCGGCTTTGAACCCCATTGGGACAGTTACCTTTCTGTGGAAGTGGCGCAGCGCCCCTAGGGCACGGGAGGTATCATTACACCTGGCAATAGACTCGCTGCCAGCATTCTTGCGTTCCCACGGTCCAGGCCTTGTGCTGAGTGCTCCCCGTTTAAGTCCCGTGCAACTTTACAGCTCGATTCTATCTGGTGCATCTCCACTTGACACAACCGGGAACTTCCCAGCCCACGGCCGCGCGGGGAGTGTGAGCCAGGAGGCCTAGGCAGATGGCGGCCCAGGAAAGCTAGAGAGAGAAAGCTGTAACTCGGCTGCAGAGAGCTCGGTGGGCGTCCCAGTTGCGGCCCCTGCGCCGGTCCTGCGCATGGATTCATGCTGCAGGTTCCAGACCGGGCGGAGTCCGCGGAACAAAGGTCCTCCTACTCGGTCGCCGCCGGGTGCCGCTGCGTCTGGCTGGGCCTCCGGGGGAGGAGGCGCTGAATCGGGTAGGACACTCACTTGCAGGCTCACGCGGACCTGCGGCGCCGGCTGTGTGAGGCTGCACCTCGCCTGCGGCCGCCCTCCCCGGGGAGGGTGCGCAGCCGCTCACTTCCCGCCCTCTTTGCAGATCTACCCGGACGAAAGCCATTACTTCCACAGCGAGCGCCTCCAGCAGCACCTCTACGGCGCCATCGTCAACTTCTTCGCGGAATGCTTCAGGGTCGAGGACAAACCGCCCACGGCCCCGGCGAAGGAGGAGGAGGAGGAGGAGGACTGAGCGCCCGGCAGCCCCCCGCAGTGTGGTTCTCCCTGGACCAGGGTTGGACCGGGGACCCCGCCCCCGCTCCCGAGGCGCTGGGTGGGGCGGTGCGTCTCCCTTCCGTAGCACGTGCGTCTGGGGCCCTGAAGGCAGTGCTGCTTCCGAAACCAGCTCCTTCCCGAGGGGAGATGCCTCCTCCCTCCCGCGCGCCCCCAGGAGCCCGGGACCCTCACGCATGCCTCCTGCTGGCCACACCGCGGCGGGTGCGTCCCAGGCGCCCCAGGAACCAGGTCAGGACGAGGGCAGAGAAGAAGTTGGCCGTGTTGGCGCGTCTGGAGGCGGCATAGAGCCCCACCCGCCTGGCATGCCCACCCGCCCAGGCACACATGCTGTCTGAGTAGCCACGCCATGGGCACCCAGAGCACAATGCCCGACAGTCTCCCTCCGCCGCCTGCTCCTCTGCCAACCCTGCGCGGCGCAGTCCGCTGCAGCTGCGCTCGCGGTTAGCCTCCCGGAATTAATCGTATTTTTCTATGGTTTTTACCTGACATGGTCTGCGGCCCCGGGGTTGCTTCTCTGTGCTTGTTTGTTTGTTATCCTTGGTTTTGCTTTGTTTCCTCCCGTGGGTTGTCAGCTCCCTGCTTGTTTGGAGGGAGAAACGGATCGGAAGCATCTAACCGCTCTCACCTGAGTGGGCTCAGACTTTAGGGAGATATTTCAAAACGCCGAGGGGAAAACAGCCACCACCAAGTACTAAAACAGGAAAATACACAAATAAAAGCTCTCCCACCAGCTGCCTGGGTCCGGCTTAGATTCTCCCGTCCATCCACACGTGCCCTTAATCCTCGCCTTCCCTCCCCATATGTTGTCAAGTCTGTTCAGATGCCATTTGGTTTTAAAAAAAAAAACCATAAAAGACAAAGTGTTGCCTCCCCTCCGAGTCTGTCCTGTGCTTGGGGACAGGGACGCTGGAGGAAGGTGGCCTGTTCGGGCGGTGCCTCCTGACCTGAGAGGCTGGGTGCCCACCCGCCGCCCGCGGGCAGCCCCGTGGATGCCGTAGGCGCCCCCCCAGACGCCCCGGGGTGCCCGTGCGCGTGTCATTCAGTCGCACATAAAGACAGGCCTGTGCGTCAGGGGTGCGCAGTGTCCGGCCCCTCCCACGGGCTCACCCTGTCACCTGCATGCCACCCCACTCGCCTGCCTCCACACGTGCCGCTGTGCACCCCTCCCCGCCGCCTGGCCCGCCCCCGCCGAAGCTCTTCACGCCTGAACGTTGGCCCCGGCGCGGGCGGCCGGCCGGTCAGCAGAGGTGCAGCCGAGCCGCTGCAGGGCTGGGCTTTGGAGTCATCGGAGCAGCGGGAGGGGCTCCACCGGAAGGTCTCCAGCAAAGGGTGTAAGGTGCCACGTCCTGGTTTGTGGGAGGATGGAAGTGCTGGCTTCAAACCACCGGGGCACGACGTGGTCACACTCCGCCGGCTCCGTGGGTCTGTGGGAGGGAGGGAGAACTGGCGGGCGTGTGCTCATCCTGGAATAAAACCCCATTTTACCACTCGGAACGCTCTTCCCTCGCTTATCCTCCGGCGCGGCCGTGGAGAGGGTGCCCGCGACGGGCGGTCTCTGCGGCCCCCCAGCCCCGCGCCCCCCCAGCCCCGGCGCCCCAGGCAGCCCCGTGGTGACCGTAGACAGCGGGCCAGTCCCACCGCGGGGGCCCCACAGAGGAGAGCTCCGGTGAGGCCGCAACGTTGCCACAGTAAACCCTCGGTTTTGCGGACCTCAATTTAACAAACCAGATTTAATGGTCAAAATTTCCAGTCTGTGCATCATATGTGAACATTAACATCCTGTTAATTTTAAAATGCTTTTAACCACGATTTGCTTATAATTAACAGGTTAGATTTTTGTTATTAATTCACTGTTATTTGTTATTTTTTAAGTGAGGTGTTTTCAGAGTTGAAAGGTACACTTTTTTTCCTCATCAAGCCCTTTGTTAAAACTTGTGAATAGATTAGGGCAGTGATGGCGAACCTATGACACGCGTGTCAGAGGTGACACGTGAACTCATTTTTTTGGCTGATTTTTCTTTGTTAAATGGCATTTAAATATATAAAATAAATATCAAAAATATAAGTCTTTGTTTTACTATGGTTGCAAATATCAAAAAATTTCTATATGTGACACGGCATCAGAGTTAAGTTAGGGTTTTTCAAAATGCTGACACACCGAGCTCAAAAGGTTCGCCATCACTGTCTCAGAGCAAAGGTCATGCTTTTGTTTGTTTGTTATACTCGCCCCGGGATATTTTTCCTTTGATTTTTAGGGAGCGTGGCAGGGAGGGGGAGAGACAGAGAGAGAAGCATCGATATGAAAGAGACACATCCATCAGTTGCCTCCCTCACACGCCCAGGCAGGCGCCAGGGATCGAGCCTGCAACCGAGATACGTGCCCTTGACGGAATCCAACCCCAGACCCTTCAGTCCCAGGGCCCGCGGACGCTCTAACCCAGGGGTCCTCAAACTACGGCCCGCGGGCCACATGCAAATACAAATATTGTATTTGTTCCCGTTTTGTTTTTTTACTTCAAAATAAGATGTGTGCAGTGTGCATAGGAATTTGTTCATAGTTGTTTTTTTAAACTATAGTCCGGCCCTCCAACAGTCTGAGGGACAGTGAACTGGCCCCCTGTTTTAAAAGTTTGAGGACCCCTGCTCTAACCTCTAAGCCAGCTGGCTAGGGCAGCACACTGTTATTTTTAACAAATTTTAGCAACTAGGCCATATGTTGGAAAAAGCTCTGTGGTAATTTTGCCAACAAAAGTAAATATTACTTATCTACAACTATAGTCTACATATTTAAATCCAAGAGCCACCACGGGCAAACAGTGTTCAGGACCGACTAGCACGTGGCCGCCCTGCGTCACCTGCAGCCGTGCTGTCTCCTGACCCTCAGCGGGTTAGCAGGTGCTGCCCCTGCCCCGCCCCCCAACCTGTGCATTTGTTTATGGCAGTGGTCGGCAAACTCGTTAGTCAACAGAGCCAAATATCAACAGTACAACGATTGAAATTTCTTTTGAGAGCCAAATTTTTTAAACTTAAACTATATAGGTAGGTACATTGTTATTAACTTAATTAGGGTACTCCTAAGGCTTAGGGAGAGCCACACTCAAGGGGCCAAAGAGCCGCATGTGGCTCGCGAGCCGCAGTTTGCTGACCACGGGTTTATGGGCCCTGACGCTCACATTTCCTAGGCCTATTCGCTATAAATTTAAAATCCCAGTAGCACATGTAGAAAACTCTTCTGTGCAATTAAACTTTCCCTACATAATTTTAATTACACAAATGTGTCTACATAAGTAAAAACACTAAACCAATTAATTTGTCAATTTTTTTAACATATACATTCAGAAAACCTGCTTTATTATGTAACGGACTTTCTGCTCTAATGGCCACGCCCTCGCCCGAACTAGTCCGTTCCCCGAGGTTTTACTGCACAAGACTTTCCAGCCACCGACCTGCGAGAAGCCTGTTCCCGTCTGGTTATTCATTCAGCGAGTCTGGCGTGAACAGAACTCGGCTGGAAAGCAGGGCGTCCACGAAATAAACCCGAACCCCCGAGCAGAGGCGCCTCAGAGAGACGAGATCAGCATGCACCCCACGGGGGACAGCTGAGCCGCACCCCCTTCTCCACCCAGAATCCCCTGGCGCTGGTGCCAAGGGCCTGGCTCCCGTCTGCAAACCACAAGCTCCAGAGCAGCCGTCACTCTGAGTTCTGCCCCCACCCCCGGCACAGACAGGGGGTCCAAAGTCCAGAACAGACCAGGCGCCACCCCACATCACACAGGAAGCCTCTGAAGCCCGGGCCTCCGGGGTGCAGAATGTCCCCCTGGGGTTCTCCACATCCCCAGCACTGGCGCCCCCAGCAGGGCCTGGTCAACACGCACCAGGCTGCCCGGAAATGGGGCCGGGGTCTAGATTCTGAACAAATGACGAAGCTGTGCTGTGCCCATCTCTGCTGGCTTCCACGCGGTGGCGCAAGCACAGCGAGGAGCATGGATCATGGGCCCGAACCGACTCACCTCTAGCTCACAACCCTCAAACTCTGGTCTGCGTCACCATCCCGCCTGGCTTTTGTAAAAGAGACCCCGAGGCCCAGGCTGACGATGCCCACGTGTCTGCGCCCACACATGTGAAAGTGCCCCCCTGGGTCCCCTGACCCGTCTGAGCTCACCTCCTCCTCCGCCACAGACTGAGCCGATGACCCACGGCAAAGGCTTGGCCCAGGAGATCAGAATCCTGAGCGACCGTTTCTGATCGTAAGAGCAGGCCCCGGGGTAGCAGCACTTCAGACCATACGAGAGGGTCTGCCCCCCTCAGCTCCTGAGCAGCTCGGTCCCCTGGGGGCTCCCGCGGTCCCTGCCACAGCCCCTCCCGGAAACCCCTTTCCATCTAAATGCCAGGTTCGCTCTCTACCGGACGGAAGGAGCTGCCAGACCACTACTTCTCAGAGCTTCCATTTCCCGTGGGCCTGGGTCCACCCCCTTAAACATGACGTAACGCCTGCAACCCCAGGCCCCAAGTTATTTTGGCAAACGCACCTCCCATTAGTGCCCCTACACACAGCATCCTGCACAGGCCCACACCTGCCTGCTCTGTGCTCACGCGCACCCTTCATGCATGCACACTTGTGCACACTCACATAGACTCACTGACACACACACTCACATGTACATGCACACACTCACATGCACAGCATCCTGCTCGCAGACACGGTTACTTTCCCCTCAGTCTACACAGCGTCTCTGACACCTGGGCTGGGTCGCTCTCTCTGGGGGGCCCTGTGCGCTGTGGGTGCCCAGCGTTCACCGCCCTCCAGGCACCAGATGCAGTAGGCGCCTGCAGCCCGCTCCCGGCCCTGTCCCCCACGGGCACTGCCACTGCTTGTGTCAGCGCTGGGCAAAAGTCAGTCACTCCAGAATTAATGCAATATGCCTATATTAATAATAAGTATTAATAATGACTGTTGATTGAGAGCTTGCTTGTCCCACTGCTCCAAGCGTCCCAGGTGGAGCAACATCGTCGTCCCGCAGTCAGCGCACCCCCACCCCAGCAGCGCACCCCCCCCCCCAGCAGCCCAGGACTCGGACTTGCTGCTGCCCTCAGGGCAGAGCGGGGACCAGCAGGAGCAGCGGGTGTGGAGCAGCCACGCGGAGTCCACCCTGAGGCGGGCTCTGACCAGCCCCACAGGGAGTGCACCCGTGTCGGGGACCGGTGACACGGTGTGGCCACCATGCACTGGAATAACAGGTTTGGTGTTGGTTTGGGTTTTGTGGTTGGATTGTCTGGTCGAAGGAGTGGGCAGGTCCCTGCCAGACGCCTGGAGAGAAGGCGGTCTCTAACGGGAAGCAGAAGC
>NW_005880277.1:0-6447 GCF_000147115.1 Myotis lucifugus | reverse complement strand
GAGATCTTTATAAATATAAATATCTTATTCAGACCTTTGTTTCTCAGTTATTTTGTGAAAATAAACCATGGAACTTTATTTTGGCTCCCAATTTGCATGAGTATAGCACAGGTTTTGAGGGATCCCCCTTCAATGAACTTTCTCTATTTGGGATAAAATAAATTTGTTGGCATTTAATTCATGATTCTCCCATTCCTGTACTTGAATATCCTGTTGTCTTGTGTTCCTCCCGCTCTAAATTCTGCTTTGGGCTTAGAAAGTGAAATTCACCATAGATCTGGTACCAGCAAGGCTGAATTTTTCCTTTATTGTCTTATAAATAAGGTTGATATGTATAACTGAGATTTCCTAATTGCTTGAAGTAATATCATAAAGGTGAATATAAGCTAGCACAGGGGAGAAAACATCTTAACATTACTGTTCACAAAGGCCCTGAATTCATGTCATCATAAAATGTTTATCTTCTGGCTCTAAACCTAACCAAGGTGAACCTTCTGGCGTGCATATATATAAAATCTCAGGGGTGGGCTAAAGTAGGTTTACAGTTGTAATACAAATAAATAATAATATAATTAATAAAAATACAAGAATAGCCCTAACCGGTTTGGCTCAGTGGATAGAGCGTCGGCCTGCGGACTGAAGGGTCCCAGGTTCGATTCTGGTCAAGGGCGTGTACCTTTGTTGCCAGCACATCCCCAGTAGGGGGTGTGCAGGAGGCAGCTGATCAATGTTTCTCTCTGATCGATGTTTCTAACTCTCTATCCCTCTCCCTTCCTCTCTGTAAAAAATCAATAAAATATATATTTAAAAAAATACAAGAATAAACTGAGTTTTGCATATTCACAACAGTAAATCTACATTTTCTCACCCTTGTCAGCGCGCACACACACACACACACACACACACACACACAGATACATACATATACATATATTGAAATATAGGCATACCTTGGAGATATTGTGGGTTCAGTTTTAGAACACCACAATAAAGAGAGTATTGCAGCCCAGCCGGTATGGCTCAATGATTGAGCTTTGACCTATGAAACAGGAGATCATGGTTTGATTCCCAGTCAGGGCACATGCCCAGGTTGTGGGCTTGATCCATAGTGGAGGGTGTACAGGAGGCAGCTGATCAGTGATTCTCTCTCATCATTGATGTTTCTATCTCTCTCCCCTTCTCTCCTCTCTGAAACCAATCCTATATAATAAAAGCCTAATATGCAAATTGACCAAACAGTGGAATGACCAATGGAATGACTGGTTGCTATGACACGCACTGACCACTAGGGGGCAGATCCTCAACACAGGAGCTGCCCCCAGTCTGCAGGCCCCAGGCCAACCAAGGTGGATGCCAGTGGGGGCCCCTCCAATCACTCTGCCGGTCATCCCACAGAGGGAGGCGACCAGTGGTGGGGGCAGGGGATGGAGCTGGCTGGCGAGTGGGTGGTGGGGATGGAGCTGGCCAGCGAGTTGGTGGTGCCAGGCCGGCTAAGGTGGGTGCCAGTGGGGCCCCCCTGATCACCCCGCCGGTCACCCCACAGATCAGCCCTGATCACCAGCCAGGCCTAGGGACCCTACCCATGCACAAATTTGTGCATCAGGCCTCTAGTAAAAATATATTTTTAAAAAGGAGAGAATTGCAGTAAAGTGAGTCACACAATTTTTTGTTTTCCCAGTGCACATAAAAGTTTTATTTACACTATATTATAGTCTATTAAATGTGTGGTAGCATTAAATAAAAAAAAAACAATGTATATACCTTAATTAAAAAATACTTTATTGCTTAAAAAAATGGTCTAAGCCTGTTGGAAAATGGTACCAATAGACTTGCTACATGCAGGATTGCCACAAATCCTCAATTTGTAAAAAAACAAACAAAAAAACACCACATAATATCTGTGAAGCACAATAAAACAAGGCATGTCTGTATATAAAATATACATACATGTTATGTACACATACATTACATACATATGTTTACTATATACACACATCATCTGCTGCTGCAAAAGTTCAATTTAATCATACTTTATTGCACAGTGCAATTCAAGCTCAATTTATCCAACTCATGGTCTTACATTTCTCTGTCATAAAGGCAATTAAATTTTGAAAATAAAAATTATTTCTATTAGCAAATATTTATGTCTGTAGCCCATCCTCAAAGCAGAAAGAGCTAAGGCCAGATTGTATTTCCTTTTCCTTCTACGACATAAATATAATGACTGGGGTTTTTATTTTGTTTACTGGAGTTATATTGTGATTACTCATACATAACTGCTTTTGTTTCAGGAATTATTGGCTGCTTCCTGCAGGACCCACACTGGGGATGGAGCCCGAAACCCAGGCATGTGCCCTGACCAGGAATTGAACCAGTACTGGCAACCTTTCAGTATACGGGATGATGCCCAACCAACTGGGCCACAACGGCCAGGGCAACATCCCAGTATTTTTATAGATGCAGTATTCATTGCAAATTTTTTGGATACAACTTTTCCAATTATCTTTTATTTTCTCAATAAGCATTCTCTAGAAGAGTGAAAGCATGATAAATATCTAAGTCACTTGCTTTTGAGAATGTATCATCTTCATTTGTAAAAGGCAGCTTGGTTGAACTTAGAATTGTAGTGTATATGTTTCTCCAGAGAAAGTACAGGACATGGGTTTCAGCAGCAAAGAGAACACGGCTCAGGAGGCCCTTCCAGCCATTATCTAACCCTCATACAGTTGTTAAAATCAAAACAAGCAGAGAACAACCTTGAAAATTCCTTGAGCAGACAAAACCAGTTTATCCATACAGGTAAAGCTTGACCTAGCTTATTTTACAAGACTAACTTGACCTGGGTCATTTCTTGTTCAAGAAAGTTCAAACGGCCCAGCTGGTGTGGCTCCGTGGATGAGCTTGATCCAAACCAAGAGGTCCCCAGTTTGATTCCAAGTCAGGGCAAATACCCGGGTTGTGGGCTCAATCCCCAGTGGGGGGCGGTGCAGGAGGCTACTGATCCATGTGTCTCTCTCATCATTGTTTCTATCTCTCTAGCCCTCTCCTGTCCTCGCTCTCTAAAAAAAAATCAATAAAAATATTTTAAAATACATATTTTTTAATTCAAAAAAATGAAAGTTTATCAGAATACCTGATGATATCATCAAAGTCATTCAAACTATGAACCAGAAAAATCTATCAGACTGAAACTGCCATCCTCATTCCATCATCTGGAGATGCTTCAAACAAATCTAGAAATTTTCTCAACTGGCTGCTCTCCAAACTCACAAAAAGAATTTATAATTTGCTCGAACTATTAACCTTTGTTTTTCTTTTGTTTCCATAGAAATGCCTCATTTAATTACTTGATTGCTCACATCATTTAGAGGCCTAATTTGGGAGGAAGCTCACCTGCAACACGGCCTCCTGAAATAAAACATCCTCACAATCATCCTATCCTAAGTAATTATGAGGATATGTGTTTGCTAATACATCATGTTGTGCCTATATAAATAACTTAAACAATTATAACCTATTTGAGTTATTTAATTGTTAAATCATGACTCCTGGGACTCTCTGCTCCAAGAAATTGTTCAATCCTTGGCTTCTATTCATTCTCCTCATAGTCATCATATTATCCTCTCTAGTGCATCACATACTCTCAAAGATCTGAAATGCCTGGATGCAGCCACTCACATGCCAAATGGTATCCATCAGGATCAGACAACTGGATGAAATCAACAATAACTACATAAACAATGAAGACTCTAACTACATGGCCCTCAGGCTTGTCCACTCAACTTAATGGAAACGGGGGACATGTAATTCTTCCTCCTGACTATATCAGTGATGGTAACTGAGAATAATGCTATACTGGTTGATCATACTCTCAGCCTGCTGAGAGAGGGACAGAAATGGGGGACTTTGCTAAAATAAGAAACAAATGGAGAGCAGCCTTGAAAATTCCCTGAGCAAACAATGCAAACAGAATTTAATTTAGATTGCAAGATGGATCTGACCTGGGTCATTTCTTTTTTGTGCCTCTGAAAATCATAAGAAAAACTTAAACTGTGTCCCAAGGTTGATATGAGGTAACCACTAACCAATTTCCTATCGTTTAAGAAAATTATATTAAAACCAATCACTGTGAGGAATAGTCACTGCTTTTGTCAAACAATACATCATGTTGAATGAGTGAGCTTTAGAACAACATATCCCTGAGTTTCATTTAATGTTTTGGTTTGAGTGCTCCCAGTTTGTGAACTGTCTTTTGGTATGTGCACAACAAACTTTTACTAGTTACTTTGGTGATTCATTTGTTTTACTTCTGCTATTTTTGAATTTTTGGCAGTGAATCCAGAAGACTACAGGTCAAAACAACAACAAAAACCAGACTTCAGATGGGGAAGCACTACCCTTTATGCAGGGGTGGGGAACATCCAGCCCTGAGGCCACATAAGTCCTGTGAAATCATTTGGTCTGGCCTGCCAAAGCATTAGGAGTGGGTTAATTAAATGTTTGACCAAATACAGCAGGCGAATTTTTAACTTGATAAGTTTATATGGCCGGTGAATGATATTATAAGTATCCAAATGGCCCTTTGCAGAAAAAAGTTTCCCCATCCCTGCTTTTTAGCATCAGTCTGATCACATACTGAGATCCAGAGGGTCCTTTCAGTCACCATACAGACCTCCAGATACAAACTCAACGACCCTTATAGCCACCAGCCAGTCCAAGATTGGTATCCCAAGGGCCTTTGACACTTTAGGCTGCCTACTGGCAAACTTAGGGCCCTATCGGCAACCATTCCAGTCTCATGCTAGTGACTCGTGGACCCTTTCTGAAACCCAGGTGCTGTGAAATCCACAACTCCTAAGAGGCCATCAGCAGGAGTAACACTTCTGCTTCAGTTCACCTACCCCTCTCAGATCCACGGACTCTCCAGGAAACCTACCTGCAGAATGCAAGCATGGGGCACTGTTGTTGAGAGGATGCAGCCACTTTGCAAAACAGTATGGAGGTTCCTCAAAAATTAAAAATGGAACTGCCAGGCCCAGCTGGCGTGGCTCAGTGGTTGAGCATCAACCTATGAACCAGGAGGTCATGGTTTCAATCCCCAGTCAGGGCACATGCACAGGTTGCTGGCTGGATCCCCAGTAGGGGGCATGCAGGAGGCAGCTGACTGATAATTCTCTCTCATCACTGATGTTTCTATCTCTCTCTCCCTCTTCCTTCCTCTCTGAAATAAAAACAAACAAACATATAATAATAAAAAAAGAACTCCCTTATGACCCAGTGAATCTATTTCTGAGTACATATGTGAAGAAATGCAAAACACTAATTAGAAATATTATATGCACCCCTGTGTTCATGGCAGTGTTATTTACAATAGCTAAGCCATGGAAACAACCCAAGTGACCATCAACATAGAAGAGTGGATAAAAAATGGTGCTACATACATATATACAATGGAATATTAATCGGCCAAAATAAAGAATGAAATCTTGTCATTTGCAACAGTGTGGATGGACCTAGGGTATTATGCTTAGTGAAGTAAGTCAGTCATAGAAAGGCAAATACCGTATGATTTCATTTATATGTGGAATCTAAGAACAATATTAACAAACAAAACAGAAACAGACTAATAGATACAGATAACAGACTGAGGGTTGTCAAAGGAGAGTGGTATTGGGGAACTGTTGGAAAAAGATGAAGGGATTGAGAAGTACAGATTGGCAGCTACAAAATAGTCATGGGTATGTCAAGTACAGCATAGAAAATGTAGTCAATAATATTGTAATAACTATGGATGGTGCCAGGTGGGAACTGGAAATATTGGGTGGGGGGAGACACTTTGTAAAGTCTATGATTGTCTAACCACTGTGCTGTACACCATAAACTAATGCAAAATAATATTGAATGTATACTGTAATTGAAAATAATAAAAATAAATTAAAAATAAAAAACTTTAATATCAAATATTATACTGATGAGAAACTAGAATTTATTTTTCTCTCTGTTAAAATGAAACAATTTTTCTTATATTATTGGTCTGCTCCTAGTAAGATGTTATAAAAGCTTTGTCTTTTTCTTCTGGTAATCTGTTTTGAAGCAAAATAGGGTATGTCTAATTAGAATAATTTCCTGTGCCTTATGTTGACTTTATCAAGTCCTTGGCTATTTAGAAAAACAAAATGTTCTCACTTTTAAAAGTCCTAAGGTTTTTTACAATCATATTACTTCCAATATTTACTTTTAAAATCTTTCATTGTCACTTGGATTAAATATGTAGCCAAATATTGTTCATATGGAAAATAATGCAGTAATCCTATGTAATAAGGAGGGAATATGCTAATTGATCCTCACGCCATTGCAAAGATGGCGGGGCCCACAGCCAATAAGTAGGGAATATGCTAATTAAGGACTACGGTGTCGGGTGAATTTCCCGCCAAAATATAAGATGGC
>NW_005880276.1:0-6448 GCF_000147115.1 Myotis lucifugus | reverse complement strand
GGTGTGTGTGTGTGTGTGTGTGTGTAGAGGGGAGAGGGAGTGGGGGAGGGGGCGAGGAGGCCATCTCCACCCTCAAACAGGAAAGGAAATAGCTGGTAGTAAGTGTCCCTGTCTGCCGCTGTTCTAGGTACTTTATAGCAGAGATTACACACTCCAGAAAGGGGGACAAGGGAAGCACATTGAGTTGGGCATGAGATAGGGTGTGGCGGGGACTGTGGTGCACACTCTGTCTAAAAAAGGCAGTCACTACTTAGTTTCAACCCATTGTTTCAAGTAGAAATAATGGCTTGGTGTAGAAATCTATACTCTTCCAGGAGCTGGAAACTTGGAAATCCAAGGGACATCTCTCAATTTTTAAATGATGGTAAACACACATACACACACACACACACACACACACACAATCTTTAAGGGGGAAAAATAGTGGCAAACACTGCACATCCCAAACCACAGTTATGTTTGGTCTGGACCTCTCCACCCCCAGATTCATATCCGTTACCTCTGCTTGACATATCAGCCTCTCTCTCTCCCTTCCTTGAACATCCCTGTGCAAGTCCCCTGGAAACTTCCGTTAGCGTGTTTCTCCTACTGCACTGAAAGTACTCATGGATATATCAGCCTCCTCACCCTCAGAACTCAGCTTGTGACTGGCCTCTTGAATATATGTTTGCTGAATGATACTCCTCACCACACCTATAATGCTGGTGTTCTTATACCCATCACATAGATTAGGAAACTGAGCCTTAGACAGGATATGAGACTTGCCCAAACCCCCATTCCCACCCATGTCTAACTCCAAGCCTGTGCTCTTTGGGCTGCCCCACCCTATCTCCTTGCATGTCATTGTTCTCCTCAATGCAAACATTTTGTACCTACTGAAAGCCATAGTCCTGGCTTGAGATATACATAGAGAGCACATTAAAATCATGTCAAAAGTCCTCCACTTTTCATGTAATACTGGTTTGGTGGTGATGAACTGCTTCAGCTTTTTCTTATCTGGGAAGCTCTTTATCTGTCCTTGGATTCTAAATGATAAATTTGCTAGGTTGGTCCTTGCTTTTCATTGCTTTGAATATTTCATACCACTCCCTTCTGGTCTGCAAAGTTTCTGTTGAGAAATCAGCTGACAGTCTTTTGGGAGCTAATTTGTAGGTAACTGCTTTTCTCTTGCTGCTTTTAAGATTCTTTTTTTGTCTTTAACCTTTTGCATTTTAATTATGATGTGTGTTGGTGTGGGCCTCTTTGGATTCATCTTGTTTGGGACTGTCTGTGCTTCCTGGGATTATATGTCTGTTTCCTTCACCAAGTTAGGGAAGTTTGCAGTCATTATATTTTCAAATAGGCTTTCAATTTCTTGCACCCCCATGATGCAAATATTGGTACTCTTGAAGTTGTCCCAGAAGCTCCTTACACTATCTTTATATTTTTTTAATTTTTTCCTTTTTGCTGTTCTGATTGGGTGTTTTGTGCTTCCTTATATTCCAAATCGCTGATTTGATTCTCAACTTCATCAATTCTACTGTTGATTTCCTGTAAGTTATTCTTCATTTTGGTTAGTGCATCCTTCATTCTTTATTGTGGTTTCCATGTCCTTTTTTATGCTGTTGAAGTTCTCACAAAGTTCATTGAGCATCCTTATAACCTGTGTTTTGAAGTTTGCATCTGGTAGATTGCTTATCTCCATTTTATTTAGCTCTTTCCCCAGAGTTTTGTTCGTTTTTTTTAATTTAGGGCATGTTTCTTTGCCTCCTCATTTTGGCAGGCTCCCTGGGTTTGTTTCTATGAATTAGGTGGAGCTGCTATGTCTCCTGGGCTTGGTAGAGTGACTTTATGTAGTAAGCATTCTATAGGGTCCAGTGGCACAGCTACCCGGTCACACAAGCTGGGCACTCCAGGTGCACCTGCCCCCTGTGTGGTCTGTGTACACCCGCCTGTTACATGAAATGTTAAAGGGTCTTCTTTAAGAAAAAGAAGAAAAAAGGTTTAAAAATATGAACAATAAAATGGCAATAAATACGTATCTACCAACAATTGAATCTGAAAAAACAAAATAAGTGAACAAGCAGAACAGAAACAGACTCATAGATACAGAGAACATTTTGATGGTTGCCAGATGGGAGGGGTTATAGGAAAGTGAGTGAACAAGAAGGGATTAAAAAGTACAAATTGGTAGTTACAGAATAGTCATGGGGATGTAAAGTACAGCAGAGGGACTATAGTCAGTAATATTCTAATAACTATGTATGGTGTCAGGCGGGTATGAAATTTATCAGGATGATCACTCAGTAAGTTATATAATGTCTAATCATCGGGGTGTACACCCGAAACTAATATGGTAATGTATGTCAGCTATAATTGAAAAAAAATTTAATGATTTTTAAAAACTCTGAAAAGTCCTCCACTTTTCATCTCAGTGTGTCACCAAACCACTCACTGAGTTATTTACTCTGTGGACTGTGTAATCCTTTGCTAGGTCAAGGCCTGAAGAGGGTCAGCAAATCAATATTTTAAAGATGCCCATTACATCTCCAACAGCTGGTGCGTGTTAACTGAAGTCAGCCGCCCTCCCCCCATCACTTAGGAGTTTCCATCAGGACAGAACATCTATTCTTCTTGGGCTTTTTAATTACTCGGGCGGTGTGGGGGTGGGGGTGGGGGGAGAACACCAACACATTATCTTTCCCTCTGAATAAAACAGAACAGCTTGTGAACGTTTTTCCTCAACTCATGTGCACACACTCAAAGTCGCGCCTTCCTTAGACAGATGCTCTTGAGTCCCAGGGGAAGGTGGCTGTGTCCACTCCACTATCAGTGTCAGGTAAGGGGAAGTTATTCACCTGGCCCTGAGAAAAATGCATCCACAGGAATCCCAAAGCCTCCTCTAGGAACCTCCAAATCATGCAAGGGCACAGGCACCCCCCCAAACCTTGCAAGGGCACCAGATCCCTCACACCTGATTAGTGACCTGGCTGGGAACTCAGCTCTCAGCTGCTGACTGCTTGCACCATTGGCTGCCCAAATCCAAGTACCTGGCCTGCCACCTTGTGGACACTATGAGAAAAACACCCCTGGTAAACATTCCAAATTTGGCCCTCTGCCCACAGACCCACTCTGAGAGACGGCTGCGAGAGATGTGAATACAAATGAGAAGGCGATTAATTCCACAAAATTAAAGAAAATGCATGAGGAGGATTTGGGGATCATTTTTTCTCCATATAATTAAGGCTTTATATCTGGGATAATGCAAGTTTCAAATGCCCTAAATTCAAACCACAGATGCATCTTTAAAGATGATGTGGCCCAGTGATTCTACGTTGGTTGAGTGTCAGAATCTCTCCTAGGAATATTTTTCAAATGTAAATGCCCCACCCACTCTAATCCATTTACTCAGAATTTATATGCAGAGTCTTCATTCATTTTTTTATTGTGGTCAAAGAAAAACACAAAAAATTTACCACCTGATCATTTTTAAGTGTACAGTTCTGTAGTGTTAAGTTTATTCCCTCTGCTATGAAACAGATCTGAAGAACTGTTCATCTTGTGAAACTGAAACTGTACTTTTTAAACAAGACCCCATTTCTCTCCCTCCCCCAACCCCTGGAACCACTATGATACTTCCTGTTTCCAGGAATTTGCCTACTTTAGCTACCTTGTGTAAGTGGAAGGAATCATGCAGTACTTGTCTTTTGTGACTGGCTTATTTCACTTAGCGTAATGTCCTCAAGGTTCACCATGTGGTAGCATATGACAGGATCTCCTTCCTTTTTAAGACTGAATCATATTCCATTGTATGTGTATTCCACATTTTGTTTATCCATTCATCTGTCAATGGACATTAGATAGCTTCTACCTTCTGGCTATTGAAAATAATGCTGCTTGGAGATGCAAAATATCTCTTTTGAGACCCTGCTTTCAATTATTTTGGATATATACCCAGCAGTGTATATATCCAGACCATACAATAGTTTGACACCTTTAGTTTCCCAGGCCCCCTGGGTGATTTGGATATACAACAGAACCGCTAATGTGATCCCACCCCTTCACCACACAGGGGAAACCTGGGTCAGGGGGCAGCAGGGAGGGCATGTGAGAATGCCACTGGTGAGGCTTTGCTCCATCCTCCCCTATCTAAGGAATAAACTTGGAGTTCTGTGTCATTCCAGTTACTCAGTCTGCATATAGCCTGGAAGAAATAGACAATAAAAAACCAAGTAATTTCAAACAGTGATTAGTGTTATAAAGAAAACAAACCAGGTTTCAAACCAGAGTGACTCAGAGTGGGGGCATGTCGACACTGACACTTATGTAGCACTGACTCTGCCCCAGACACTGTCCCAAGGGCTTCACTATATTAACTTGCATAAATCACATGAAATAAAGATATCATGAGCCTCATTTACAGCTCAGTAAAATGACACAATTAAGCGCTTGCTGAATATTACACAGCCAGCACACAATAGAGCCAAGAATGAAAGCCAGGCAGCGGGGCTCTGAAATTCCTACTCAAGGCAGGCAACATCTGAGCTGATATCTGAATGCCAAGGAGGAGTCAGCCAAGCATAATTCTGGGATAGAGCATTCCTAGGCAGCAAATGCAAAGGGGCAAAAACCAGCTTCCAGGACTAAAAGAAGACCAAAGTGACTGAAGCAGCAGGTAGAGTCAGAGGGGAGGAGAGAGAGAGCACATAAGAAGGCAGGGTCAGATTATAAAAGATCTTAATGGCCATAAAGAGGAGGTTGGATTCTATTCTACTGACGCTGGAAATTCACTGGAAAGTTTCAAGTAGGGTAGAGACTTCTGCTTTTGCCTTCCTCCTGATATCCTCCCTCAGTAATATATATTAAATATGGTTTATAATAAGAAACCAAAGTCTGGTGGGTGCCCTGAGGGTCCAAGTATCCAAGTTTCTGTGTCCTTGCACATGTTTCACTAATACTCCATCCATGGTTAGAATCTCTGAGGTTAGAGCATCACATTCATTTCTCTACACACAAGCATCCTCACACTGAGGCCACTCTCAGCAGCCATTACTTAGTCGATGGCCTATGTCTGCCTTAACTGCAGACTCTGTAATTTGCCTTTACCTTGATTTTCAGGAGATCATATTTCCCACTACAGGGGGACAACATTATTTGCCACCACTTCCAGAGGTCTGTGAAGACCTGTAATTGCTGCAGATGAGTTAATGAGTATGAATTAGAAATGGCAGCCCAGTCAAGGAAAGAAGAGGCAACCAAGGAAATAGATGTTAGTATTTGCACCATGAAATATCACTTACATCTACACAAAATGGAGAGGATTAAAAGAGCTCTTTACATGAAGCATCTGCCCATCGCCATTATCATAAGCCTTTGTTCCCAAGGAGGTGGGCCTGTCGGGAGCTGTTCATCCCTGAAGCCTGAACAATCTTCGCCTTTTATCTTGAGCAGTTCACCTCCTCACACCAGAAAGCTCTAAATCAGTGGTTCTCAACCTGTGGGTCGCGACCCCTTTGGGGGTCGAACGACCCTTTCACAGGGGTCGCCTAAGACCATCGGAAAACACATATATAATTACAGATTGTTTTTGTGATTAATCACTATGCTTTAATTATGTTCAATTTGTAACAATGAAAATACATCCTCTCAGGAGGCTCCTTCTGTTCTGTCCTTCCTCTTACCAACTTGGTACAGGGTGGTCACGTGACCTTAGCATGGCGTAGTCATGTGACCTTGGCTCAGCCAATGGAATACTTGCTTCCCTGGAGTGTTGAATCTTGGCCAAGTGACACAAGGTAAGAAATTAGATCACTGATGAGCTCAATAAGCAGGGCCTGCTTCCTAGAACTTCTGGAGTCCCCTTGACAAAAATATGCTAAAAGTAACTTCTGCCCACACCTCACTGACTACCTCAACCTCAAGGAAAACTAACAATTGAAGTTGTTGTTGGTTTTTAAGTTGGGCAAATTGCCATATTCAAATATATAGGAGCCCTATCCTTAAAAAGGAGAGAATGGATATTGGGTAGGCAACTAGCAATCTCTTTCACACACTGCTTTCTTGACAATTACTGAAGCTTCAGAAAGATATTGTGAGGACCCTCGCCTACTTTTCCTCAACCTTTCATGGTCAAGCTTGTCTGCAAAGATCCCCTAGTCTAAATTCTGGTTATGAGGAAAACTACGGGAAACTTTCTATTTCCACAGACCCGACTTTCAATCATGGTTCCACCACATCTCTACTAAATGACTTTGAATAAGACACTTGATGCTTCAGGAACTTATTTACCTCAAGTTAAAACACACCTCAATCAAGGAGGACTGGCCTAGACCCATGGTCGGCAAACTGCAGCTCGCGAGCCACATGCGGCTCTTTGGCCCCTTGAGTGTGGCTCTTCCTAAGCCTTAGGAGTACCCTAATTAAGTTAATAACAATGTACCTACCTATATAGTTTAAGTTAAAAAATGTG
>NW_005880275.1:0-6448 GCF_000147115.1 Myotis lucifugus | reverse complement strand
TATGCTCTAAAGAGTCTATATATCATAGCACTGTACTGTTGGCATCATAGTAGTTGATTTTATATGTCTTCTTTTCAGAAGCTAACCAAAGACAAATATTGAATCTTACTTGACATGGCCCTATAGGGCACCCGGCTGCTGCAGAATGACTTAGTGACCAATTTCAATAATTCACTGCCTGATTTAGTTCTTCACAGCCAATCTAAAGGGTTTAAGTTATTTAAGCAAGTTAGAGCCTAGAAGCCCTGGCTAGGTAGCTCAGTTGGTTATAGGGTCATCCCATTACACCAGGGCTGTAGATTTGATTCCCAGTCAGGGCACATACAAGAAGTAATCAATGCATGCAGAAATAAGTGGGACAACAAATTGATGGTGTTCTCTCTCTCTCTCTCTCTCTCTCTCTCTCTCTCTCTCTCTCTCTCCTTTATTCTCTCTCTAAAATCAGTAAATAAATTTTTAAAAAATATCCTGTATAATAAAAGGCTAATATACAAATTGTCCCCTCGGAAGTTCGACCAACCAGGAGTTCGACTGCTCACTATGACATGCGCTGCCCACAAGGGAGGCGCGGAACGAAGGAAGAACCCAGCCAGCAGCCTGCAGCTGGCAACTGGGGCAAGGTAGGCCCCAATAGGCCCTGATTGCCGGCCAGGCTTAGGGGCCCTACCTGTGCACAAATTTCATGCACTGGGCCTCTAGTATAAAATAAAATGAAGCTCAGATGTCCATTTCCAGGATATGTGTTTCAAAAGGGAAAGAAAGAAATAATACTACATTAATACTCAGTCCTTGCTCCTCCACTATAATTCTCTTTCACCTTCTCTCATCCCTGGTCTCAGAGATGCTAATGAGCCTGAGCATGTTCCCTGAGGGAATGTTGTGCCTTCTGGTGGGAGTGATATCAAGGGCTCATCCTTGGAGTAAATATCCATCTTTCCAATACTGAAGAGAGAATAAAATTTGCTCATGAGATAGCAGCATAATAGAATAAATGTAATGCTAAAGGCAGCCAACTTTTATAAGAATGCCTCTGACCTCTTGTACATAAAAGTACAATTCATTTCTCAAGTAGACTCCCTTATCAGTGATTTTGAGAGGCAAGTTTAATAAATGAGAACATTCTTCCTACAGGGATTTTTTGAAGTAGGATAATGTAAGCTTTAATTTTGAACACATTTTTGAATCAAAATATACTTACTATTTAAACATTATTATTGTTTTTTCAAACTTTTCCAGTGATGAGAAAACTTCAGAAAGGGACCCCTTATACAGGCTACCATTTGTCAACTTTACTTTCATATCCACAAAATCAGATAATAAAAAACAGGAAGTAATAATATTTTCCTATTTTTATTGATTGATTTGAGAAACAGAGAGAGGAAGAGAGATATTGATTTTGTTGTTCTACTTGTTTACACATTCATTGGTTGATTCCTGTACATACCATGACCAAGGATCAAACCTGCAACCTTGGCATACACGCTTATCAGGATGACACGCTAACCTACTGAGCTGCCCAGCCAGGGACTAGAAAGTTATATTATTTTCTTTGCACATATTAAATACTATTATTTTCCTAGATAATTTCTCATAATAACTTCTGAAAAATAGTATAAAGTTGGCATCCATATGGTTTCCACCTCAGTGCTTATTCCCATACCATAAGAAAACAATTCTGGAACAATTCTTAAATCTAGCCTAATTGAAAAACTTACCACAGTGCCTTGTCAATAATATTGATATGGTTACTAGTAAATAACACCTTTCCAAACGAAGAAAGTTTATTTGCTTAAAATTGTATTATAAAAAATGCACTCAATAAATATTTATCAAATAAAAACCTAAATAAACCTACCAGGTAGATTATAAAGAAAATGCACTCTAATTCCAAATCCAATATACCTCATTTTATATCATCTAATTTTTAAAAAGTTTTGTGATTAAATTCAAGGATGCTTTTAAAAGAAAATAAGGGAAGACTTTTGTTAATGACTTTTTAATGAATGCTTTTGTGAAGCAAATAACTACTCTCTAATTTGTTTTCTTTATATACCTCCTATTCTCTATTCTTACACTGATGATTACCCCCTTCTTTCTGTTCAATACTGGGGGTAAGTAAACAGACAAGCAAAATAATTTTTGTCTTGTATAATTAAGGTCAAGGAGTTTTGAAAGATGGCAAAGAAACTCTGTATTTCCATGAACATTGCTCTTTCGTGCTTGATGACATGGAAAGGGAATTTATGATATTTGGGTTGTGAATCAGGATACCTTTTCTTCTGAATAGGTCAACATGCATCTCTGAAAGAGTTATAAAATTCTGGGATTTGAATGTCTCCCAAATGTCAGGATATTTTCATGTGTGTCAAGCTCTATCTACTACAATACTTTTCCTTTTATATTACTTCTACAAGATAAAATTCTATTACATTGTTGTCAATCATTTTAAATTTCAATGAATACTATTCAGTCTCAGATTCACACATGATATTTAGATTAAGGCTAATTCTTTCCTGCCTAAAAATTTGTTAATCAGAAATGGCAAAATAGCATATGCAATGCTTTAAAAAATTTACTTTTAAAATAAGAGAAAAGAAAGCACCTTACTAACTATACAAAAAACAACAAACCACATTACTCAAGTGTAAATACTAATAATGACTACATTAGAGACATAAAGCTATGAATGACTTTTCCTACTTTATTTTTCTCATTTTCTTAGTTTAAGCTATTTCATTTTTATTATTGTTCTTATTCATTATTGAAGTTCCATTTACTTGTTTAATGAAAACTGAAAATGTGTTTTAAACAATAATCTCTTGCATTTAGATGGTGAAAAGCAAATACATAATCACTGTACAACTTCTATAAACATTACAAGGTATTTGGAGTTTACAATTAGAATGTTAGCACAGATCTTCGTGTTGATTTCTATTGTGACTACATACACAAAAACACTATAAAACATACAGCAGATACTTGCACTAGTGATAGAAAAATAACAATAATAAAAAAGGAGAATATTCAAGTGAAAAGTCAGTGCTTTTTGCAAATGTGTAAAGGGATAATTACATGGCCAAAATATTAGATCTCAGCAGTTCAGAGATACACTGTGTTTATGACTGCCACCCCATTCATTTTACTCATACAGGCTATAAACAGTTAATGTGGCAATCATGATTCACTTTTTTAAAAAATATATTTGTATTGATTTCAGAGAGGAAGGGAGAGGGAAAGATAGATAGAAACATCAATGATGAGAGAGAATCATTGATTGGCTGACTCCTTAACTCCCCCTACTGGGGATTGAGCCCACAACCCAGCATGTACCCTGAACGGGAATCAAACCTTGACCTCCTGATTCATAGGTCGCCTCTCTCAATCAGCTGGGTTCATGATTAACTTTTAAAAATCATTAAAATTATCAATTTCTCACTCTTGAGTTTTTCTGGGTTTACTAAGAATAAAAAGTATCATTTTTAAGAGAAGTCCATGAATCTTGGTTTCTGAACAGAAAAATCAAAAAACATCAAGTTCAGAAAAAATAATGAGAAAAATTACGGAAAATGATCAATTCTGGGACAAAAACAAAGAATCTATAAAGGCATAATGACTCTTTTCAGAAGAGAATAACAAGTTGAAAAAAAATGTCCAAAATAGAACTTAAACTTTATTTTGGAAAGTAGAAAGGATAAGATACCCCAAATTGTTTACTCATATAATAATGCTTTTCAAATGAAATGGCAGATCATTTTATTAGCTAGTTTTCCAACAAGCAGAGATTTCCAAAGTGTCTGAGTGATGGTTCTATCCCACAAAAATGTCTATTAAACTTACATTGTCAAAGCTATCTTGTCACTGTTATTCTCAAAGTAAACCCAACTGGTATACAGAGAAAATGATTGATTTTAGTTTCAGTTGATTTCTGCGTATACAGAGTAATGAGAATAAGTGAAGAAATAATACATAATTAGACTTATTATGCCTGATAGGCATAATAAAGCTAATTGTTCCCTTCCAATAAAAAAAAGTAGAACCCTATCATATGAAGAAAACTTCAGATTATCCTTCATTAAATAACATATATGATAATCATCATGAAAGATTTTATTTCTTCAGACACACTCAGCATTATGTAGGCTTAAGTTACAAAACTCAGTGGAATCCTTGAACGTTTAATTCATTTTGTCAGGAATTTATCAGATAACAAATGAAATTTGATAATGGTTTTTAAAGTCAAGTTGACAGGTATCAAAGAGAAAAGGTAATATCACTTACTTAATGAATTAAACATTGAAAAACTATAGAATCACTAATTTTAGAGCTCATGGAGACTCTAAAAATCATTTTGAGCCAACCTTCCCATTTTTCCATTGAGATAACTAACGACCAGAGAGGTGAATTTACTTTATCCGGATCACATAGTAACAGTTTGCACTTCCTGTGTAATAAGAGGTGGTAACAGCCGAGAAGAAACTAATCACAGGGCAAAGGATTCCTTCTGGTACATCACATCTGTTAAGGCTTGCTTACCAAGCACTTTACATGTGTTGCCTCATTTAATCCTCAGAGAAACTCTACAGGTTATGCATGATCATCTCCAGTTAATAGGAAAGAAAATTGGTTCACATTGTAAATAATTTTCTCTACAATACAGCGAGTTTTGGAGCCAATATTTGATCCAATGTGTCTACAAATCCCAACCTCTTTCTACTATGCCTTCCTGAGAAGCTTATGGCCTCTCTCTTAAGTAGAAGTCACTTTTATAAACATCTACTTGAGGGTGGCAACCCAGTATCACACAGATTATGGTTAGAAAATTTAGAGTGACCCAAGAGTAAATCTAACCTCCAATAGGCAAATCAGTGTGATAGAAGAACAAGACACTTCTAATCTAAAAGCATGCTTCCTCATGTTAACTGTCTCTCCTTTCATTAAGAGGACTGAAACTAATTGTTTCAGGAAGTGTTATGCACTTATAAAATATCAGTTCCTACAAGGAAGTATGAGTAATCATCATACAAAGGTATAATAAAAGAGAAGTCTTCACGTGACCAATATTGAGATTGCTTTTGTGGGCCAACAACCTCTCAGGAATCTAGACACTTTAACAATTTACTTAAAAAGAAAAAGGGGAGCCCTAGCTGGTTTTGCTCAGTGGATAGAGCATTGGCCTGTGGACTGAAGGGTCCTGGGGTTCAATTCCCATCAAGGGCATATGCCTTGGTTGCAGGCTTGATCCCCGGTGGGGGGCCTGCAGGAGGCAGCCGATCAATGATTCTCTCTCATCACTGATGTTTCTATCTCTCTCCCCCTCTCCCTTCCTCTCTGAAATCAATAAAAATATATTTTTAAAAAATAAAAAAAGAAAAGAAAAAGGGGAAGTTATGCATGAGGTTCTGTGATGAGAGAAGAGAAACAGGAAAATGAAGAATTCTCAGGCTTTATCCACAGGTCAGTCCCATCGGTTGGAAGCATTAGGAGGAAAAGCTAATTCTAATCTGGCTATGATGGCAGGGAGGCCATCAGAAAACAGGACAGTTTTGCATCTCAAAGGTCTACTACAGCTTGGGAGTTCCAGGAGACAGTAGATGGGCAGGGTGGCAATAGGCCAGTGAAGGAACAGCAACGCTTTGGTGGCTATGGTGGAGCCTGGCAGACTGAGATTTGTTCATAAGCACATGCAACACACGCACACCCCCAGAAACCTCCCGAAATACATAGGTGAACTTTTCAAAGGGCTGTCATGTGATGTGAAAAAGTAGTAGAAATATGTTCAGTGAAATCTGGGTAGAAATGCTAAACAACATATTTGGTGAGGCTAGTGAGGAAGTCCTATCCAAATAGTACTATAAAATGTAGGCTTTATACCATAGTTTCTTAAAGCCAAAATGATATTTAATGTTATGTAGTACAACCTCTTGGATGTTAGATGAGGGAACTGAGGCCTAGAGATGTGATTTCATCCTCAAGGTCACACAACTAGACAGTGATAAGGCCAGAGCTTGCGACCACTGCTTTCAGCTGAATCATACTGCCGCTTTTGGTCCCTGCTGGTCTGTTTCATTTATTTAAAATAGCTGTGCATTTAGCATTCTATGAGTTTTTTTAAATGTCTGAGAAGTGAGAATTTTTTTAATAGAATGTGGGCTTTGCAGTTTTAGAAATACTAGTTATTGTAAATACCAAATGTTTCCCTGAACTAGCTCTTTTAAAAAGTTCCTTCAAAAATAACTCCTTTGCAATGCCAGATAGGGCACCTGAGGACAATTTATCTTTTCTATGTCATTCATCTAATATCTTTACATTTAAAGTGCTAGTACAGAGTTTTGATTACAAGACAAAAATGTTGAAATTGAATGCATCATTGACTTGAAAATATTTCTTGTCAAATCTTGCTGCTGCCTCTGGTCTTCTTTATCCTCTCAGAATGAAATGGCTTAATGTT
>NW_005880274.1:0-6449 GCF_000147115.1 Myotis lucifugus | reverse complement strand
TAATCAAATCCAATGAAGTTGAGAGTCTTTGTAAGATAAATCGCACCTCTTGATCATTACCACTGTCCACAGAAGTATTCCCGAGGACAAACAAGATTAGTATTAATCAACATTAATGTGTGCGCAAATATGCCTTCTCTGGCCCCTCCTGACTGCAGCTCTCACAAACCCCCACGATTCGGCTGAGTTTGTGGAATGCCACCCTGAGGCATAGAAGCCTGTTTACTGTGCTGATTAAACGAACACCTTGAAATGCCTGAGGAAATCGTGGCATCCTCAGCCGGGTCTGCCTCTCTCTGTGTGTGTGAGAGAGAGAGAGAGAGAGAGAGAGAGAGAGAGAGAGAGAGAGAGAGAGAGGGAGAGAGAGAGAGAGAAAAGAGAGAGAAAAGAGAGAGAAAGAAAGAGCGTGCTGGTACATTATTTGTAATTGCAGTGATGTGTTTGACACTCTTTGATGGTGAGTGCTAGCTTTAAATTATCTCTAAATGGAGCAGGAAACTCACATGCTACCCTGGGAATACACATTGTTTTGGAATTCTTTTTGATCCTGCTATCTCTCTCTTGTCAGTGTGTTAATCTGCCCAGAAGACATGTGAGGTTGGAAGGGCTGAGAGAGGACTGAAACGAGGTGTGTGATTCACTAAAGGAGAGGTTGAGGAAGGCCATGGCTGCCTATGTTGATGGTAGAAGAGGTTCCAAAAGGAAATAATGAGGAAATGTATACACAAAAAAGGCAGAATGAATTGAAGTTACTTCACTCAGTATTTTGGTTAGCAGATCCTTAAGTAGTTTCTTGCGGTTTTTGTTTGTTTCTACAATCTATCTATCTATCTATCTATCTATCTATCTATCTATCTATCTATCTATCTATCTATCTATCTATGTATCCATCCACCCACCAACCCATCCATCTGCCCACCTACCTACCTACCTACCTTTCTGCCTACCTATCGCCTATTATGGCATGTGGGTTATTGCCTTTTCATCTGGGTATAAAAGCAGTATTTTGCCTCTTATCTAGTCCCTTTATCCCAGGCCTTGCCTCTGATCCCCCCTTCTTGATCCCTTTCTCCTTTACGTTTCCTTTTCAGAGTGGGTCAACCATATATTTTAAAAGAATTTGTAGTAAAAGTATAATAAGAATCACACTCTTGCTTTTCACCCCTCTCTTAAAAAGTAGTAATTTTATTGTTGTTTGGTGGTTATAAAATAGCTTTTACCATGTGGCAAGCACGGTGGCCAATTCTTTACTTGTGTCACCCATTTGATCCCCTGAGAGGCGGCTCAAAGAGGATGCATGTTGTGCCCAATTCCCTGAGTGGTTAAATGGGAAAAACCCAGGCTGTCTGAGTCTGTGCACTCACCAAACCCCATGCCCCCCACCCTGTCTCATTGATCTTCCTTCTAAGCCCTGTTTTTCCTTTTGCTTCCAATGGAAAAGGCTGAAGTGTAAACTCAAACAATGGAATAAACATCTTCCATTGCTTTTATTAATAGAGTTTTCTGTATAGAGCTGGGAAGCCATGGCCCAGGATCCAGGGCGGTGGTGAGAACAGGAGACCCGTGACCTTGCAGCATGAAGTCAGCTTCAGTGCTGGCCCGACATGGGGTCAGTACTCTGTCCAGATGCTGGCACAGTATTATCCAAGGGGGAGAACATCTCAGCAGTCAAGAGCCTGGGCTATCTGAAATGTAACACATACTGACCAGGCTAAGAGTGGACTTGAGGCCTAAGACAAAGCAAAGAAAAAAGGGACTTGGTGTCTCAAAAACATATTAAAAGGTCAAATTATCTCAGGTTATAAGCAGGGGATAGTTTTTATTACTAAATTTGGCTTATTGTAGCTGAGTTTTTACAAATTATACATCAGCTCTGGTGTAGCCTGTGGCTATCAAGCTGGCTTGAAATTAGAATGTGTGTGTGTGTGTGTGTGTGTGTGTGTGTGTGTGTGCGCGCGCGCAGAGGTTTCAAATCCAACAGCCTATTTGAATTATTTTCTAAGGAGGCAAGTAACCAAATATGAGGCATCATTTTTTATTTTTAAAGCTTCCTTCTGTACAACCCTTTGTGTACTGGTCAGTTCCTCAGAATAGCCTCGGAGAATTGTTTCTTCTGTTGTACTTCCCATTGAGGATGTTTTCATGGTGGGTTGTGAGAAGGATTTTATATGAGATGACAATTGGGTATAAAGCAGTTGTTATACATTATGGTTGAATCATTAAACTCTGAGGTTAAGTGGATGGAGGATTACATACATCAGGAAGTCCAGTAAACAGAATTTCAATAAAATTGAATTTATGACCATCTCTCTTTTACCACGGATGTTTTATACCACTGATGGTTATGGATGCACCATTAATATGCTATGGCTACATGCAGAAATGACTTACATATATTAGGTATGAACTGGCTCAAAACGGGAAACACATTCTCAGGAAAGTTTTAGGTATATTAAAAACAAGCCAGAACCGGTTTGGCTCAGTGGATAGAGCATCGGCCTGCGGACTCAAGGATCCCGGGTTCGATTCCGGTCAAGGGCATGTACCTTGGTTGCAGGCACATCCCCAGTGGGGGGGCGTGCAGGAGGCAGCTGATCGATGTTTCTCTTTCATCGATGTTTCTGGCTCTCTATCCCTCTCCCTTCCTCTCTGTAAAAAATCAATAAAATATAAAAAAAAATCACTAGATATATTATCTTTCCTTGAGTTGTAGAATTTTTTTTTGACAGAAAACAAAGTCAACAAAATTATCTTTGTTTACACATTTGGGGAAGAAGGCATGTCAACTATTTGCAGGGTTATGTAAAATTGTCTTGTTAATTAATTACCACTGGTCTGCACAGAAGTCATTTTCCCTTTAATGCATGTTTCTCCCCAAAAGGAAATATCAAGGACAAATGTGTTAATTTGTTAGCCAGTTGGGCAGCAATACTTCTGTTTAAATTTCATTCTTAACCACGTTAATTTAATTAGACAGTTTAGATGGTGGGACTAATTTAAAAAAAACACAAAAGCCTATCCTAACAATTTAAACACATCTCTCACTCAATGGAGTGCCTGCCTCTCTCTTATTTTGTGGATATCACATAAACTGCCTCTAGAAAAATCTTACAGAATGCTTCTGAGGACCACCATCATTGCTACTATTTCATTGAATGCTTATTCTCTGTAGTATCTCACTTAATTTCAGCAACATCCCATTTTACCCATAGCAAGCCCAGCCTCAGTACATTTTCATGGCCCACGGTCTGATCTCCCTATGGAATTGTCCCCAAATGAGTATTCAGTCCTTTCAGTCTTTTATCAGAGATTCTGTAAATCTACCTACTTCTTGAGCCAAGGAAATTTTGTTCTTTGCTATTGTCCACCTTTAAAAATCAAACAAAAGAAAACAAGACAGAAACATCACAAAAACGAAGCTTCATTTTTTTTTAGCTCATCATTTTCAAAACTGTAATAATTTTTAAATCCAGTCTTCCATGAATTTTAGCTACTGCCAGCATTTGGGAATTGTTCAGCCTAAATTTTTGCATATAAAAATGAATGCCGCTGATCGAATTCTTCACTTCTACAGATTATTGCATCTTTGAACGTAGTAGTTTATAATTGAAATAACAGAAGGAGTGTGTGTCTGAGGCCTTTCTGATTTTTTGTTCCTAAGCCAAAGAATTCATCTATCCCACACCTACTATGGATGGCACATAATTGGCCTTTCCAGGGGGATGGCTTTTCTCTACAGATTGTGTAGGGAGTTCAAAGTTATCTATCCTCATTCCCTTCACAGTCCACAGCAAGAGGACTATCTCAGTGTCCCCAATCTTATTGCCTCAGGAAGCACGGAAGCTTAGGGAGCATTTTAATTAAATGTTGCCCAAGGCCTTTATTCTTGCTGAGAAAGTAAACAAAGCTTAAATGGACCCTATCAGGACAAAAAAGCCTCTTCCTTTAAATGTTTTCTAAAAATTGTGCCTCACTGTCTGCTGTTCGCTCTTAAGTATTACAGACATTCCCCCTCCCAGGTATGTATTTTAAATATCAATATAGCCAATTGATTAGAAGTTCCTTCTAAAGGACATGAGAGTGTTGGCTTCATAAGGCATCGGTGGACAGAGCAACGAATGGAGATTTGCCTTGACTCACTACCAAAGAGTGTTCCCCTTTGCTCTCTGCCCCTGCAGCACACAGTGGGTGGGGGGACTCTGATTCTCCCTTTAGATTTATTGTATTTCCAGTTGAAAATATACCACCACCCAGTGAAATATCGGTTATCAATAGCCAAATTATTGTCCGCCTCTAATACATTTTCTCCTTTTAACGTTATCTTCCACATGCCATTTGATTACTCTTACGTAATCTTCTTGTTACACTTCTGTGAAGCAAGGAAACCTTCCTACAGCTTGATCTTGTCAACTCTTCACCGTGCCCTGACTGGGAATCCAACCTTGACCTCCTGGTTCATAGGTCAATGCTCAACCACTGAGCAATGCCGGCCGGGCTGATACCCTGTATTATTTCCATGTTACAGATGAGAAAACTTCTGTTTCTGAGGAGCGTGTCCAAGGTCATAGCTTGGAAATAGATGTTTAAAATATAGTTATGGTACCAAATAATGGATGGCATGATAGGAACAGGGATAATAGGGTCGTCCTCTGAGCATTGAGGAGGGCTGAGAACTCCTCTTCGGTGGGACTGAAGGAGATGGGGAGCAGGTGGCTGGAAGTATATCACGGAAGGAAGGCTTCACTGAGAGGTCACGTTTGTATTGCTTACTGATGGATGAACAGAACGTTCTCAGCAGCCTTGGCAGGGAAAAGAGTTGTAGACAGAGGGAACAGCATGTGCTGAAAAAATAGTTTGCATATGTGAAACTCCAGTCATTTTATTTGTGAACTATGGTTATTGAAAGCAAGTGACAAAAGATTAGCTTGAAAAGTAGACAAGGTTTAAATTATGAAGTTAATTTCTAAGTCAATGTAAGGAGCTTGGAATTTATTTTAATGACAGGAATTCAATGAAGTGTTTTAAACAGAGGATTTCCATTGAGTCGTGAAAAGATAAGTCTGACTTCAGCTTTGGGTTAATGGGATAAGAGACCAATATATTCTCTTACCTTAAACACGCTAAAAAAATAACAGGAAAGATATGAACCAATGGTCTTCAAGACGCGGACGTCAGGTAATTAAGGACAGTGATCCCTGAATGATGAGAAATCTATAAGTGAGTCCCATGATCGCCCCAGCTTACTGCTTTGAGAGCGTTTCCGGGAAGTGGCGTAGGGAGAGGCAACTGTCTGAACTTGGTGCAGTCCCTGAGGGGAGGGGATGGAGCTGAGAGCCTGGAAAGGCTAAGGTAGTTGGAATGTGCAGCATGGGTCAACCTGGAAAATATTATGCTTAGTGAAATAAGCTAACCTGAGAAATACAAATATCACATGATCTCATTTATTTGTGGAATTGAATGAACAAAATGAATTGACCAACAGAATAAGACCCGAAGCATGGAGGCATGGAACAGACTGACATACCTTGATGTGGGGTTGGGGAAGGAGAAGAGATAAATCGAAGAACTTATATGCATAGCCCATGGACATGGGTAATAGAGTAGTGAAGACCTGGGGTGGGTGGGTAGGGGCTGGGAAGAGGGGAGTGAGGGGGAGCGGGAAATGGGAGATATCTGTAATACTATCAACAATAAAATGTGCATTTAAGTTCATTGGTTAATCTTTTTCCAACCCCCTCACCCTTCCCTCTGAAATATGTCAGTCTGTTGCATGCTTCAATGTCTCTGGGTCTATTTTGTTTGTCAGTTTATTTTATTCATTAAATTCCACATATAAGTGAGTTTGAAGTATGTTTTTTGTTGAATACTTACCATTTTTTGCACCATCATGAAGCTGGAAAATTCTGAGTTGAACCACCGTAAGCTGAAGGCTATGCTAAAAGAATAAACCCTTGATTCTAAATTCTTAAAATTTCAAAAGGCACAGTGATGGTATTTAGTACTGTATACACATATGTACACAAACACACAAGTATATATCCTTGGTTTTCCTGTATAATGGGAAATGTTTTCCAAAAAACTAGGAAAATGTTGATGGGAAAAGACATACAAATCAATGTATTTAGTTGAAATGAAGGGCATTTATAAAAAATGAAGACTTACCAAAGGAAATGTGCAACGAGAATTTTTTTCAGTTCAGTGAATGCTGATTAAATCGTTTTCAAATTTCCATTGTGTTTTCTCTTTTGAGTGAGTGGGTGCATTTAAAGATTTTTTTCCAAGTAAGGTGAATATTTTTAGGAAAATGCTATATCAAAATAATTGGTGGAATGTATACTATTTAAAAGATGTAATATTTATTTCCATGAAAGTATTGAATGTATTTTCAGGAAAGTATTCAATTTAAAAAATCAACTAAATACTCAAATAGATCTCTTTCTGTTTTTCTC
>NW_005880273.1:0-6450 GCF_000147115.1 Myotis lucifugus | reverse complement strand
TCCTCCTCCTCCTCCTGCTTCTCCTCCTACTCCTTCTTCTTCTCCTTCTTCTCCTTCTCCTTCTCCTCCTCCTCCTCCTCCTCCTCCTCCTCCTCCTCCTCCTCCTCCTCCTCTTCTTCTCCTCCTCCTTTTTCTTCTTCTTCTCCTACAATTACCTTTAACTGTCTTGAAGATTTTCTGCACACGTTTAGCAGACGGTTCTCATTTTGTCTTCATAGCAGCATCTTACAGCATGCTCAGTTTGGCATAAGCCAAAGATCAGAGGCTACTTTGGTCTCCTTAGCACCACATTTAATAATCAAAAAGCAATTCCACAGCTAGTGGCCAGCATTTCAGTGTAGGACTTTTCTCCCGATTCTGCACATTTGCCATAAATACAGAGGAGCTGAGGAAGGGCCATGCCCTCCACGTTAGACTTCACTACTGAAGTTCTGGTCACTGCTGGCTTAACTTGTATTTCCAGCCAAGCCAGTACTTAAGATAAGAGGATAAAATAGCTAAAATACCTAAAGGTGGGGACGATTTTAAAAATGATATTTGCCCTAGCCGGTTTGGATCAGTGGATAGAGCATCGGTCTGCGGACTGAAGGGTCCCAGGTTCGATTCCAGTCAAGGGCACATGCCTGGGTTGTGGGCTCGATCCCCAGTGGAGGGGCATACAGAAGGCAGCCGATCAATGATCCCTCTGATCAATGATCCTCTCTCATCATTGGTGTTTCTGTCTCTCTCTCCCTCTCCCTTCCTCTCTGAAATCAATAAAAATATATTAAATAAATAAATAAAAATGATTTCAACAGATGTCAAATCACCTATTTACTCAAAGACACCATCATCCACAGAGCACACCACTATCTTATAGGACAAGAGTAATTTGGGAATATTACAGTTGGTGATATGTTATAATTTAATTTGATAGGATATTTTTCTTTCCAAAAATATCAATAAAATTCAGCATTTCAAAAAGAGGTACGGACAGTCCCATAATATGTAAAATGCTGAAATTTACACTTTAATCACTAAGTTTAGAAAAGTGAAAGTATTATATGCTTATATATATCCAGAGAAAGAATATATTACTAATCTTTTAATAGCCACAAGAAAAGATATTCTCGAATATATTCTTAGGAAGAGTTGGCGCATTGTAAGAATGCGTTATTTGGCAAATTGGCCTGTGGCGAGTTGGTCCCGGCCCTGGCGGTGGGCAGGTGTGGAGTAGCTGGTCTGTGGCGACATGGGCACGGTTCCTGCCCCTCTGAGAGTGGAAGACACTTCCAGCCCCTTTTCTGGACTTTGTGGTGGCACCATCCTGGGGTGCGAGGGGACCAGCTGCCCTGGCCCCGTCTGTAGGGATCTGAACTGTCCTCCCCCCCACCCGCCCCCCAGCCATCCTGCTGGCCTCCCGGGAGCTGGTCCGCAGCAGGCGTCTGAAGCAGATGCTGGAGATCGTCCTGGCCATCGGGAACTTCATGAACAAGGGGCAGCGTGGGGGCGCCTACGGGTTCCGGGTGGCCAGCCTCAACAAGATCGCCGACACCAAGTCCAGCATCGACAGGTGCGGCCTGCCTGCTTCCTGCCTGCTTCCTGAGCCTCCATCACCCCCCCTCCAGGCCTTGCCCCTCATCCCTTGGGCCCTCCCTGCATTTCCAACCCAACCCGTGGCCTCTCTCCTCTACACCTCAGCCTGGTTTCCTGCTGACCCTCGTTCCCTTAGCCATGAGCTGCCTTTCCCCTGCAGGAACATCTCTCTGCTCCATTACCTGATCATGATCCTGGAGAAGCACTTCCCCGACATCCTGAACATGCCCTCGGAACTGCAGCATCTTCCAGAAGCCGCCAAAGTCAAGTGAGGGGTCCCTCCGAGGCCGCATCCTCTCATGTCCACACACGCTCTTGTCCGAATGTCCTCCTTGGGGCTACTCTGGGCTGACTAGGGAGGGGCAGTGTCTCTGAGTCTGCCAAATGAAGACAGACTATTTGCTCTTCAAACCTTTATTCGGGGATCTCCCAGGAATCAGAGTGGGGCTGGGGAAGGGAGCCAGGGATGGGAAGGCTACTAATAAGGGTGTAATTCCACCAGCTACCACTGGGGGCAGCTGGAGCTTGACCCTTTCCAGGGAAGTCAGGGAGATCTTGCAAGACACTCTTCTAGTCTTACCCAAGTGGTGAGGGAGCTGGGACATCATACACCATCTCCTGTCCGTCACTGGCTGAGGGGTTCAGGGGGTGGGGCATTACTCTCTGGCTCCCAGAAAAAGGGCTCATAGCCGAAGTCAGCACTGCGCACTGCAGTAAATGGTCCAAGGAGCTGTGGGTGGGGCACCCGCAGCATCTGCTATAGGCAAGAAGTCAGACCTGAACATATACGTATAAGCTGATAGAAGCATCTTCAATAGAAGCGGAAATGCAGTGGTACATGGCTAACATCATCAAATACTTAGTGCTTGCAAGTATAATACTTGTAAGTTATGAACTTACACCTATCCCCCGGTGGTAAAAAATAAATCCATGCCAGAGGCCATGTGTCAGAAACCTGACATTTCCGGTCTCAGGGGTTCTATAGAGCATAAGCTTCACCCCTGTTATTCTATAGCCGCACCGACAGAGCACAGTGGGTGGGGAGGAAGGTGGGAGATTGGCTACGTGTTAGTGGCCAATGCAGGCCTGGGGCGCAGGCCCACTGAACCCCAGGCCTCGGGGTTTAGAACTGCCCTCTGCTGGGCCACCCTCATCTCCTGTCCCTCCCTCCATGTTCCTCCACAGCCTGGCAGAGCTGGAGAAGGAGATAGGCAACCTCAGGAAGGGCCTCAGAGCGGTCGAGGTGGTGAGTACATCGTTCCTGCCGCGGGGGTTTGAGGGGCTGTGGTCAGGGGCACTGGGTCAGACGGTGGGCCCCCAGGCAGCAGACCCTGTCAGAGGCCTGCTCGGCCCAGCGCTCCTGGCTTGGGTGCAGGAATAATGAGCACAACCTCTAGCACAGGCCAGCCTCAGGGAGGATGATTGGCTTATCCGAGTCTTAAAGTTAGTCTCTCAAAGGGGGATCCTGAGACTAACCTGGTCCCTGTCCAACGTGTGTACTGGGTGGTGGAGTGGACTGAACCGTAGATCAGACACATGCTTAACTCTGACTCCAGTAGGTGGGAAAGAGGACCCACGTCCTCTGGGCGCCGGCAAGGGGCAGGTGGCACAGTGTGACACTGGGACCGTTATCCCCAGGAGTCTCTGCCTCATGTCTCTTTACCCCTCCCAGGCCCTAGAGGAGCCTGGCTGCACTCTTTGCTGGAGACCCAGGTCTCTGGTCGCCACCATTCTGATGGCCCCTCTGACGACACTGTCTCTGGCCCTAGGCTAGGCTGGCTCAGTGTGGGGATGTCCCCACCCCTCTGTCCCCCATACCCGTCTTCACTGAGTGCATATTGCGGGGGGGTGGGGGGGGGGGGCGTCACGGGTACGGAGAATGAGCTTAGAGAATAAAGTTAAATATGAGAAAGAACCTTTCACTGCCACTGAGGGTGACAGCCAACGTATCAAGTGCTTCCCGAAGCGTGGTCTGGGCCAGCAGCTCCAGCGAGATTTAGGAATGCGTCTCCCACCTGGATGTGCACACGGATCACCTGAGGGTCTTGCTAAAAGGCAGACTCTGATCCCATAGGTCTGGGTGGGACCCGAGGGCCTGTGTTTGTTCACCTTCCCCAGGTGAGGACGACGCGGCTGGTGGCAGGCCACACTTCTGGAGACAGGAAGAGGGCAGGGTGGGCGAGGGAAGGAGAGAGGTGGATGGACTGGCTGGTCACTCTCCCAACCTTTGCCACCCTTAAAACTGACACCCAGGGTGTTCCTCTTCCCAAGGAGGCTCACTGCCCCGTGACTGACAGGCAGGGAGGGCGGGGTGGTGACCCGGAATTCCCGGCTCGGACCCACCCACCACCAGTCTAACCAGCACTTCACTCTCCCCGCTTAGGAGCTGGAATATCAGAAACGCCAGGCGCGGGAACCAAATGACAAGTTCGTCCCCGTCATGAGCGACTTCATCACGGTGTCCAGCTTTAGCTTCTCAGAGCTGGAGGACCAGCTCAGTGAGGCCCGGGACAAGGTGAGGGTGCCCAAGCCTCCGCTCACCCTAGCCTAGCCTGCCCCACGCCTCTCCAACTTGGCCTTATGTCGACGGGGCTCCTTCACCCACTCCTACCAGGTGCCCCAGAAGGGACAGACCCAGAATCGCAGAGCCCTGAGGACCAACCACGTCCTCTCTCCCACCAGGAATCAATAGCAACTCTGATGCAAAGACCCTAACCCATTCTTCAGGTGTCGGGCACCGCATTGCTTTACCTCGGTCTCATTGCCCACTTTATGGGTTTGTTGAACGGTTATTGGCCCTTTCCACAGATACGTGCACCGAGATCCAGAGAGGTTCAGGAACTTGCTGGGCTGGACAGAGCTGGGTCAGAATGACTGGAGCCCAGCATCGGCCTCAGTTCCTGCCTCCCACACTGACTTGCACGTGGACCTGTCTGTGGGAGTTTTAGTAAAACGTGCATCCTCCTTCAGGGGGTCCGGAATGGGGCCTGGGGTCCAGCAGTGCTGAGACGCCCACGGGAGCTCCCACGCGGGCCCGTGGAGCACACACGGGGCAGGGAGGTCTTCCTGGGAGGACTCTGCGTGGGTCAGAGGTGGTGGCTCTCACTGAAGAGCAGTGCCTGGTTACCTCTGTTAACTCGTTAACCCCACAACAACACTGAAGTCGGTTCTATTATCATCCCCACTTTACAGATGAGAAAACTGAGGCACAGGACGGTTAACTAACTAGCCCAATAACTATGAGCTCCGAGGTCCTTTTGATTTCTGACCAGGCAGTTCGGTCCCAAGGTCTGTAGCTCCTGCCCCATACTCACGCCGTGACAGACCCAGAAGTGACTCTGGGCAGCCTCGTCAGCCAGCTTGGACCCCCACGTCCCCAGGGTGTCTACCTCCACCTTTTCCTTCAGCCTTGTCTGCACCCTGCTGACAAGGGGCTCCCCTTCTCCAGCCCTGACCCCATGCAAATGCCCCAGCCTCGGCCTGGGCTCAGCTCTGGCTGGCGCCCAGCTAACCACGTGGCCCATGGTGCTCAGGGGTGACTCTCCAACCCCTCCTCCCCCTTACAGTTCTCCAAGGCCCTGGTGCACTTTGGGGAGCAGGACAGCAAGATGCAGCCAGACGAATTCTTTGGCATCTTCGACACCTTCCTGCAGGCCTTCGCAGAGGCCCGGCAGGACCTGGAGGCCATGAGGAGGAAGAAGGAGGAGGAGGAGCGGCGGGCGCGCATGGAAGCCATGGTGAGTGGTGGGCAGAGCCTGTGAGAGGAGAGGCGGGTCCGAGTGGGGTGCCCCCAGGGGACAATGGTTGGGGTGTGTGCGGGGAGGGCAGGGGCTGAGAAACACTGTAGGGACTGATGTCAATCCCCCCTCTCCCCCCGGGGAGAGAATGCCTTCAGCCTGAGAGAGCACAGGGCGTCCTGGGAGGGTGGGCCCAGCTGGGAGGTACCCCTGCTGGGAGACATGGTTTAGAGGTCAGGGGTGGCTGCTCCGGCCTCAGCCTATCTCCCTCCCCCTGCAGCTGAAGGAGCAGCGGGAGCGGGAGCGGTGGCAGCGGCAGCGGAAGGTCCACGCGGGCAACGCGCTGGAGGAGGGCGGCGAGTTCGACGACCTGGTGTCAGCCCTGCGCTCTGGGGAGGTCTTTGACAAGGACTTGTGCAAGCTCAAGCGCAGCCGCAAGCGATCAGGGAACCTGGCCCTGGAAGTCACCCGGGAGCGGGCAACCAACAGGCTAAACTGTTGACTTGGGCACTGGCCGCACAGGAGGCCAGGAGACAGGGATGGTCAGGGGCTGAGTGGAGGAGGCGGGATACTTAACCACATGGTGCTCGGCTTAGAGCCCTGGGCTGGGTCCTGGGGTGCGGCTGTGTGAGGCAGGACCAGGCGTCTCCCACATGTACCTGAGGGGCTCCTCCCTCTCCTCTTCCCATTACTCGTCCTGCTTCCGGGCCCCAGGATCACCCTCCGAGGCCCACTGGGACGTCCCTGGCAGGCTCGGCACCCACATGTTGGCACAGAGCTGCCCAGATCCAGCCTGGACAGGTCCCTGGCTCTTGCTCAGCTATCATGTGCGGTGGGCAGTACCTGGGGGGTGGGCACCCCGAGAGCCAGGTGAGAGATCCAGGCTCCCAGCCCTCAAGAGGCGGCTAATGGGGCATAGACCTGGGAGCCCACTGCCCTCTTGATGGAGAAGGAAGAGGCACTATGTATCCTGGATATGCTCTAGGAAAGATGCTGAGGGTACCACAGGGACCAAGTCGTCAGGACACAGAGTAGCAGAGCCTGTTTCCTCCATCACCACTCACTCCAGCCTCTCGCATGTCTAAGCCTCCCCCTTCCTTCCCACTGCCACCTCCATCCTGTCTACTGACCCAGAATC
>NW_005880272.1:0-6450 GCF_000147115.1 Myotis lucifugus | reverse complement strand
AGACCTGCTTATAGATTATTCCTTGCCTCTCTTGACAATCATTACTAACATTTGCTGTGGCTACTGTTTGTTGAACATGTGTTGAGCATTAAATGTTGTGATAAGCATTTGCACCTATCATCTCTTTTATTCCCTATGAACCCTTAGAAGTAAGTACTCTAATGATCCTTATTGTGCCAATGAAGTAACTGAGGCTCAGAGACATTTACTGTCTTGCTACATGTCACACAGTGTGGAATCCAGGTGGGATTCAGGTCTGTGATTATACACTTGTAGCCATTGGCAACAGAGGGATTTTCATCTGTTGTACTTTGCATGAGCACTTCTAGCAATGAGTAGAGAATAAATTGAAACAGTTCTAATGAGGTCCAGTAGGTAGCCCAGACTCAAAGCAGGAACACTCAGCCCCCAAGGCGTTGACCTCTGCCGGGCCTGACCAGCAGCTCCTAAATGATGGATGAACAGATTACTCAGACACAGTTTGACTGTGAAAGAGAGGGGGCTAAGGGGGCTTGCCCAGCTCTAGTGGCCAGAGCAGCCTCTATTGCCTGCCTCCTTAGGCCTTTATTGGAATTTTCATCTTTAGATACAATCAGTAGGGTGAGTAATCTTGGGAGGACACATGTGTTTACATTGTCCTCTAGGCAGGGGCATCCAGGGATTCAGCATAAGGATTCCAGTAAACACCGGGGGTCTGCACGTGCACAGACTTGTTGGAAAGGTCAAGGAATAATTAGGGGCACTGCCTTAGGCACTCCCCTAAGTCTCCCCTAAGTCAGGATTCCGATAAACAGGCCAGGCAGCCTTCCACACACTTCCCTTTTCTCAAGAATGTCCTCCTTACAACTTTCCAACCAAGTCTCTTAGGCTCCCCAACAGACCTCCAGATGGCTTCCTCTTATGTGCAGGAGAAGTAGGCTCCCAGAAATGGTTATCCCTAAAGAAAGTCAAGTCTTTTGTGGCCCCATTTTCTTCTCGCCTGTTTGTTTTTGTTGTTTTAATGATTGGTTCACTGGGCTATCTAAAACCCTTCTGGGGTAGCCATAGCAGAACAAGGTGTAGAGCAGATGGAAGAGGGGATCCACTCAGGAAAATTTGTATTTTAAATGGAGCCGAAAGCAGCCTTTAATTTCCAAGAGAAACTGCAAAGAGCTCTTGTTATGTTTCAGTCTGATTTCTCCTGCCTATGCGAGTAGCTGGCCCTGATGAGATGATGCATGTAATTAAGAGCAATGTTTTGCCCTTGAAAAATTTTTTTAGGAGAATTTATGAAACGTTAAGAGGTTTGGAGACAAAATAAGAGAAAGAACCAAAGAGATAGTTGTATTTTCTTTTTTGAAGGGGTAACATCCTGGGCAGAGCTTTCTATGCGTGATGACCTTGACCAGCTGTGCCTGCCTACCTTCTGCCACAGCCTGAGGCAGCCAGACCCAGGGTGTGGCAGGGAGGTGGAGGCTTAAGCCTCAGAGCCATCCTGAACTTTAATGTCCTTGGCAGCAAAATGGCGAGGACTTTTGTCTTGTGAATCCCCTATCATGTGATAACTACCTATTGATGCATTTAATTTTAGTACCAAGAGGCCTTTGAAGGCGACAGAAAGGCTTTAAAATGTCACATCAATCAGTAAGGCATATGGCATTTGATGGAAAAAGCAAATAATACATCTTATCTTTCTTATGGTTAATGTACATTTTATTTTATTAACTAAAGAAAGTTGGAAAACAGAAATATGTGCTTGCCGTTAAAAAAAAAAAAAGTTAAACCAAGAAAAGTATACCATAAAAGTAGTTCTGTTCTCTAAAGGAAACTACAACTACCAGGTTGCCACATATTTTTCCAGCAACAATCTGTACATTTATAAGCATACTAGAGGCCCGGTGCACAGATTCGTGCACTGGTGGTGTCCTTTAGCCTGGCCTGTGCCCTCTCACAATCCGGGACCCCTCAGGGGATGTCGGATTGCCAGTTTTGGCCCCATCCCCGCAGGCCTGGCCCCACGGGTGATGTAGTAGTGCAGGAAGTGATAGGCTGCCGGGGAGGAGCCTGAGCCCAGGCCAGGTGCCGCTCCTGCTCATCCCTGCCCCTCTGGGCCTGGCCTGCCTCCACTCAATAGCTCTGCCATGAAGGTGGGAGAGGCTCGGGCCGCCGCAGGTGTGCTTGCCAGCCGTGAGCCAGCATCTAGTGCCCATCAGCTGAGCGGTGCTCCCACTGTGGGAGCGCACTGACCACCAGGGGGCAGCTCTTGCATTGAGCGTCTGCCCTCTGGTGGTCAGTGAGTGTCATAGTGACCGGTCGACTGGTTGTTCAGTCGTTCAGTCGCTTGGGCTTTTTTTAAAAAAATATATTTTTATTGATTTTTTTACAGAGAGGAAGGGAGAGGGATAGAGAGTTAGAAACATCGATGAGAGAGAAACATCGATCAGCTGCCTCCTGCACACTCCCTACTGGAGATGTGCCCGCAACCAAGGTACATGCCCTTGACCGAACTCAAACATGGGACCCTTGAGTTCGCAGGCTGACACTCTATCCACTGAGCCAAACCGGTTAGGGCTCGCTTAGGCTTTTATATATATAGATACTGTATGTACATCCATCAATCTATAATTGGATATGTATAATACACATACAATGTTATATATGTATAATTTATATATTCAATTCTATATGTCTGTGTGAGCATTTTAAAGATAAATCGTGAATACTGTTTTGTACCTTATGTAAAGTCTCTTAGAGATAATTTCTTATCAGCACACACAGTTATTTTATCTGATCTTCCTCACAGCTAAGTTTAATCTGATATGCATGGTACACCCACACCTATCTAGCATTTTCCAATGCTTTTGTACAATGCATGAGTATCCACTGCCTGGGTCCTAAGGTGACTCCTGCCACTCCCACCCAGCTGCCTTGGCCCTTGTGGTTCCAGGCATGCATCCTAGGAAGTGTGTCCTGGCACCTCCAGTGCCTGCTCTTGCAGGCTGTCCCCTGGCCAATGGGAGAGGGTGCTGTACACTGCAGAACTGACACAAAACTTTGTTTATTGAACTTTATGACTCTATAAGATGCTGCAGTAAATATCTTTGCCCAATGTCCATGTGTAGATGAATTCCTACAAGTGGCTCAAAGGTACGAGCCACTTTTAAATGCAGAGAGATGCCCTAGCTGGTTTGGCTCAGTGGATAGAGCATCGGCCTGCAGACTGAAGGGTCCCAGGTTTGATTCTAGTCAAGGGCACATTGCAGGCTCGATACCCAGTAGGGGGTGTGCAGGAGGCAGCCGATCAAGGATTCTCTCTCAACGTTGATGTTTCTATCTCTCTCGCCCTCTCCCTTTCTCTCTGAAATCAATAAAAAGATATAAATAAATAAATAAATAAATAAATAAATAAATAAATGCAGAGAGAGAATTGCCAACTCCCTCCAAATCCAATTTATTTTAATCAATGGTTGAACACTAAGTCTGTGTGCCTAGAGTTGGTAACACAATGCCCCACAGAATGAGGGTGCTCACCTGCTGCATGGCTGAGGCTCCAAACACAGTAGGGGAGGGGGACAGGCTAAGGGCCACCACTTTGGCTGGAATCTATCATGGTGGATTGTGGTGCTGATATGAAGCTCAAAATGGAAGGTCTGGATGTTGTAGATGCCAAGCCCAGATTTTCCAGGGTCAAAGCCTCTGCCCATGACTCTGCTGATCATGGGATCATCTTCCCAAATAACTCGAGCCTTGGAGGGGCCTTTTAAGAATGGAACCTGGAAGTTGTGATTGTAACAAAGAACACCTGTCGCTAGACCAACTTACACATAACCTGTCTTCCCACGGCCTTTCCATTTATATTTTGAGGTGTTCTCAAGGTCAGGGATATTAATGAAGAGAAAATTTCAGCTTTATCCAAACCTTCATGGAAAGCAAAGAGAAAAAGCTAAAGAAGCTGCTTTTTAAATCAACAAAGCAACCTAAAGACGAAAAGGACTGTTGTAATAAGTAGAAGGCATTTCACTTTATGGCCAGTAATTACACTTAATAGTTATCTGTGGAATACAATGATATTATTTCAGTAACATATAAAATATGCTTGGGTTCCTCAAAAAGTTGATCACAGATTGATCATACGACCCAGCAATTCTGCTCCTAGGCATATACCCCAAATAGCTAAAATTAAGTGCTCAAGTGCATGTACTGAACACATGTAGACACATGTTTATCACAGCACTGTTCACAATGGCCAAACGGTGGAAACAGCTTGAATGTCCATCAGCAGATGACAGATAAACAACATGCGGTCAATCCTTCAATGGGGTGCTACTCAGCCAGAAAAAGAATGAAGCACTGGCAGACGCTATAATATGGATGAACCTTGCAAACATGCTCCATGAGAGAAGGCTGGCACAAAAGATTACACATTGTATGATCCATCCCATTTATGTGAATATCCAGGACAAGCAAATCCAGAGACAGAAGCAGATTGGTGTTTGCCAGGGGCTGGGCATAAGGGGAGTGAGGAGAAACCATTGAATGGGTACAGGATTTGCTTTTGGGGTCTTGAAATTTGATAAAAGTGGTGGTTGCACAACGTTGTGAATATACTAAATGCTGTTAAATTGTTCACTTTAAAATGGTTTACATTAAATGATGTGAAATTCATTTTAATAAAAATTTTAAATGCTTAGAAGGCATAGTACAGGAAAAACAGATGACTTTTTTCCTGTTTCCTGTTCCATTAGCAGATAGAGATTTGCAAATTATGTTTTTGACTGCAGCTCTGATTAGCTTCTAGTGCTTGGGAGATGTGCCGGTGCTCAGACCTCAGCAGATGTGCTGACCTTGACCTTGTTATGGTTCTGTGTAGGTTTTCTCCTCACCAAGAATTAGATCAGATGCTATGTGGTAGATTTGGTGTGTAATTTTGTTTTGAGCAAAAGACATTAATTATCCTTCAGGAAAGATTGGTCCTTTGGGTTTAACTATTGATAATTTATTTTATGAGAAAAAGAAAAACTCTACAAAGTTTTCTCTAGGTTTAACAGAAGCAGTAAGAAGAAGTCTGTTAAGTAGGCATTTTTGTGTCTCTGAACTCTGAAATCTAGGGACCACTCTGTTCTAAGCCAATTTCATCAGCTCTGAACCCTTCTCACATGAATGAAAATGAGATATTTCATTTAGTGAGGTGTCTGCTGAGTTCCCACCTCAAAGAGATTGTGGATATGTCACAGGTTTGTGTAATGGATTCCTAAGTGCTTCATGAAAGCTTTTCTTTGTCCCTCCAACAGTCTTCTCTCTGGCTGTACCTAGAATGAACTGCGTGAAGTCTCTCACAGTAATTCCTGCATCTGCCTCAGCCTCCCTGGTAAATGCAGATGGGAGTTAGAGACTGATTTCCAAGAGGGCTGGCTGCATACTTTCTTGGTGCAAACCCTGCACCAAGTATAATCTTTGCTCTCAGGAGCCCCTGGTCTTGGATGCAGTAGCAAATGTTCAGACAGTTACATGGATGCTCTTCTTATTCTGGAGCTTAATAAAACTCATTCATAGAAGAGATGTACATGTGTTTTTATATAAAGGGAATGAACAGCAGGCTTCAGGAAGTGTGTAAAGTTTTCATGAGAGAGACTAAAATTTTAGGTGGGTTTTGAATGTTGGGTAGAATTTATGTTATATTTTCATTTAATACCTGTTGTTATTTTATCTAACAAGATTAGGCATAGCTATTAACCCCAAACCAGAAAATATAAACAAGTATGAAAAGAATAGACTAAAAATGATCATATATGTCTAACCAAGAGACAAAGCTATTAGCACTTTGGTCTGCATCTTTTCAGAAGCCCAGTCCCTCTGCCCCTCCCCTCCCTGCATTACTTTAATCAATGTATATTGCCTATGTATGAGCTACTTAGTATGTATCAGGCACTGTGCTAAGAGTATATATATCTAGTAATATAATCATAACATTCATAAAGTTTTATAATCTGCCTTTTTCTCCTAATAGCATATTGATTCCCCCCATGTGTACAAATTTATTTCTACAGCATCATTTTAAATGACTGCAAACTATTCTGTTATGAAGCTATAAAACAATTACTTACATGTGTCCTTATGTTGAGTTTTTCCATTTTTGCTAGAATAATCAGACAGTGATGAATACCTTGGTTCTAATCATTTTGCACATTCTTAGATATTTCCTTTGGATCAATTCTCAGAGTCATTGCATCAGTGGGCATGCCCATGTTAAAGGTTTTTTCTAGCATACTACTTACTAAATGGCCTCCTCAGTGCACAGGTTTATGCTGTCACCAGTAGAATAGCCTGGTGTCTATTGCTCACTAAGAACATTTAGATAATTTGATAGGTGAAAATTCACCACCTGTTTGTATTTATTTGATTACTACTGAGTGTTGTTTCATATGCTACTTAGCTATTTTTCCCTCTTCTCTTTCTTCCTTCTCTTTCTCC
>NW_005880271.1:0-6451 GCF_000147115.1 Myotis lucifugus | reverse complement strand
GCCTCATTTGATTATTGCGTATATAATTTTTATACTCTGCTTCAAATGTTTTGAAAGAGGGTATGAGAAAAGAAAAAAATGAATGTAGGAATGATTTGGCTACTATTATGCTTATTTTAGAGATAGGTGAAGCTACCTAAGCAAAGTTATAAAACTCATAAGTGGCAAGCTAGGGCTTCTTCCCAGGTCTCTTGACTCTAAATCTCATGTTGTTTCCAGAATGATCCATTCCTTAAGAATAAGGTAAACTAAGATTTTACTGAATTAATGCCTTGCCTTAAGAAATAAAACTAGAGGTATTTGAAGATGGCGACGTAGGTAAACGCCCGTACTCACCGCCTCCCTCAACCACATCAAAAGTACAACTAAAATACAGAACCACCATTATCCAGAAGCACTATAAAGCTGGCTGATGGAAGACCTACAACTAGAAAAGTAAAGAAGAAAGCACACTGAGACTGGTAGGAGGTACAGAGACACAGAACAGGCTGGTCAGACATCCACATGTGCCGCTTTTTATTTTTTATTTTTTTTTAAATATATTTTATTGATTTTTTACAGAGAGGAAGGGAGAGAGATAGAGAGTTAGAAACATCGATGAGAGAGAAACATCGATCAGCTGCCTCCTGCACACTCCCCACTGGGGATGTGCCCACAACCCAGGTACATGCCCTTGACCAGAATCGAACCTGGGACCTTTCAGTCCGCAGGCCGACGCTCTATCCACTGAGCCAAACCGGTTTCGGCGATGTGCTGCTTTTTAATTGGGAGGGAATTGCCTCTGTAGAGACGGACAAGGGGCAAGGGGTCCCAGCTTCAGTCAAGGATCCCAGAGCTAGGAAGAGAAGTCCTTATGTGCAATAAGAACTACTGGCTGTAAAAACCAGTGCAGATTGGGGTTCAGCGAAACAGAGGCTGCTGCAGACCCAACTGTTCATCTTAAAAGCCCAGCACCATGAACTGAACTTACAAGGTCCTGCTTCCTCTGAGCTCCAGGACCAGGACGAGGCTCTAGGGAACACAGACACATATGAGGAGGAACTGGATTGTCTGGCATCGGGGCAGGAACTTGGGGCCAGCTTTCTCCCAGATGGAGGTGATTGCAGGGATCATCGTTCCTGTGCTGGGACCTCCTCAGCCGCAGGGCTGACTGGCAGTCATTTCTGTTTGCTCCACCCTGGTGATTCCCTAAGACCCCATCTCATCCACTTTACAACCCCACCCAAGCTGCCTGCAGCAGCTTTTGCATATGAAGGGCCTGTCCTTGCTCAGGCTAAAATCTCTCAAACAAGCTTCAGCTGGGTCAGGGAACCCCAAACCTATCAATAAAAAAAACCCAAAACCGGCACCAGCACCAGCCTACCTTGCTTCACAGCTGGGCCTCATCTGGGCACTTCCAAACCCAATACAAAGAGGAGGAATCTGCAGACCTCTCTGTAGCTCCTGCTAGGTGGCCCCAGGCAGTGGCTGACTTTGCACCTCCCTGGAGACCCAAGAGCCAGTGTACCCAGTGGTCAGTGTAAGACCATCCCAGATTACAACTCTACACATCCATAAGCGACACACTCAGGGGGCAGACGCAGTGAGCACCAAAGCCCCACTGAAGCAAGTCCTGCTGCATAAGGGTGACTCCTGCACAGCAGCTCTCTCACTGTAGACACAGCAGCTCTCTCACAGCCAATTGGCCTGGAGGTCAATTCCTCCCAGTGACACCAACAGCAATCAAGTCTCAACTACAACAAGACTGTGCACACAGCTCACAAAGGGGTGCACCTAGAGCTCCCAGCTCAGATGACTGGGGGCTGAGCCACTAGCCTCTATAGGACACCCACTACACAAGGCCACTCTATCAACTCAAGAAGACTTAGCAGCTACCCAATACATAGAAACAAACACAGGGAAGCAGCCAAAATACAGAGACAACAAAACATGTCATAAATGAAAGAAATGGAAGAAAGCAAACTACTGAATATAGAGTGCAAAACCACGGTTATAAGGTTACTCAAGAATCTTCTAGAAACCTCCAAAAAAATGGAAAAGTGCCAGTCAGAAATCAAGCATACACTAACTGAAATAAAGAATAATATACAGAGAATCAACAGTAGAGGATTCCGGGAGTCAAATCAGAATCAGTTACCTACAAGACAATGCCCATATGACTGTCAGCTGATTTCTCCACAAACTATGCAGACCAGAAGGGAGTGGCAAGAAATATTCAAAGTGATGAATAGCAAGAACCTACAACCAAGATTACTCAGCAAAGTTAATATTTAGAAGTGAACGTCAGATAAAGAGCTTCACAGACAAGAAAAGCTAATGGAGTCCATCACCACCAAACCAGTATTATATGAAATGTGGAAGGGTATTCTTTATAAAGAGGAAGAAGAAGAAAAAGATCAAAAATAAGAACAACAAAATGGCAACAAATATATACCTATCAACAATTAAATCTAAAAATCAAAATAGACGAATAAGAAATCTAATGAACAGAATAAACTGGTGAATAAAATAAAATCAGAGGCATGAAATGGAACAGACTGATGATTCTCAGAGGAAAGGGGGTCGGGGGGGCGGGAAGAGATTAAACAAAGATCTTATATGTATCGATGCATTAGCTATGGACACAGACAATAGGGTGGTGAAGGCCTGGGGTAGGGCAAGAACTTGGTGGAGGGGGGCAATCGGGGAAAAAGGAGGGACATCTGCAATACTCCCAACAATAAAGATTTTTTTAAAAAAGTGAGGCAATATCTATTATTTCCTTTGGTGTTTTTTACCTTTCTCAAGATATCTTTTCAAATCAAGCGTCTTTATTAACCAGAGTCAAGAAATAACAATAATAAAGATGTGAGCGGCATTTAAACAATGGTGGAAATAGAAGCCAAAATTGTGAACACAAGATGTTCATATCTAATTAACTTAATGAATTCTTAAGGTTGACACTATTTGGTGTGCTGTGTGCCAAGCAATAGAGTTCTTACGAATCGCAACCATGAAGGAGTAATACGAAGACCTACCAGTACAAATCTTTAACAGATGTAAGACCTAGTCTTATGTAAATAAAGACATATAGATACAGGTTTTCACACCTGGGTTGAAACAAAGCTAAAAGTGCTTTAAAAATCACAACGCGCCCGGTCAGCATGGCTCAGTGGTTGAGAATTGACCTATGAACCAGGAGGTCACAGTTCAATTCCCAATCGGGGCACATGCCTGGGTTGCGGGCTCGATCCCCTGTGTGGGGCGTGCAGGAGGCAGCCGATCAATGATTCTTTCTCATCGTTGATGTTTCTATCTCTCTCTCCCTCTCCCTTCCTCTGTAATTTCTCCCCAAGGGCTGGTTCCCTTACACAGACCCTGACAGGTGGATTCAGTACGCTGTTGGCTCTCCCCCATGATTCCCAAGCTGGTTCAGGGTGGACGCCTTGCATTCCTGAGGGAAGGGGTGTGAGGTGGTGATAGAGGAAGAATATAGATTTGGTCCCACCCAGTTCCTGGCACAGAGCCCTGAAACCCTTGGGGTTTCTGAGGGAAGCCCCCTCCAACCCCACCTGAGTTTATGCTAATGAGGTGACTCTCAGGGAATCGAACTGTGACCTCCTCGTTCATAGGTCGATGCTCAACCACTGAGTCAGGCTGGCCAGGCAAGAATGTATTTTAAAATAATAATACTTTTTTTAAAAATCCTCACCCAAAGATATTTTTTCATTGATTTTTTAGAGAGAATAGAAGGGAGGGGTAGAGACAGAGATAGAAACACCGATGCGAGAGAGACATATGGATTGGTTGCCTCCTACACGTGCTCCAAACGGGACTGGGGATGGAGCCTGCAACTGAGGTGCGTGCCCTTGACTGGAATCGAACCCAGGACCCTTCAGTCCACACGCTGACGCTCTATCCACGAGCCAAACCAGCTAGGGCAGTGACGGGGAACCTTTTGAGCTCAGCCTGTCAGCATTTTGAAAAACCCTAACTTAACTCTGGTGCCGTGTCACATATAGAAATTTCTTGATATGTGCAACCATAGTAAAACAAAAACTTACATTTTTGATATTTATTTTATATATTTAAATGCCATTTAACAAAGAAAAATCAACCACAAAAATGAGTTTGCGTGTCACGGTGTCATAGGTTCGCCATCACAGAGCAAGAGCAATAATATTTTAAAGTGATTATTTCCAAGGATCACAAGATGAAATGACAACAGTTCAAATATACTGGCTTAAATAAAAGGTTCTGAAACGTTATGTCACTTATTTACCCCACTCGTTCCACGGTGCCCTCTGGCAAATTTAAATCCCGTATCAGCCTCGCTTGCGTTTCTGCTGAGCTCCACGGATCAGGGACCCTGGGCGGGATCGGCTGACCCGGCTGCTCGATGGGAGGCGCAGACATTCTCACTGTTGACACATGTGCGCGCCGCTGTCATTGTTATGGTAAACAGGCATGACTTGCACAGGCTTTAACCAAAGTGCTGCTGAAAGAAGCAGGCTCCTAAAACGCGAGGGCAGGTGCGTACAGGAAGCCGCACGGCGGGGAATCGTGTAACCGGGGGTCACAGGGACTAACGTCAGGTCATCGTCGCCAGCGAGCACGCCAGCCTAGACCAGCGCCGAGCGCCTTGTGGCTGAGACCGAGCGCTAGCCCTGCCAGCCACACACCTTGGATGTAAAGCAATTCAGTGGCAGAGGCTGGCAGCCCGTTTCCACCCGGCAGCTGTGGGCCGGGGCCTGGAGGCCGTCAGAGGGCTGGAAAGCCAGGAGGTTCCGGAGGCATTTCCTGCTCTTCGCGAGGGGACCGACCTCACCTTCCTGGGAAGCATTTTAACTCGGTGTCAGCGAGGCTTCTCGCACTGTTGCCCTGGCCAGGTGCCCAGATGGTTAGCGCGTCATCCTCCTACGCCCAGGCTGCGGGTTCGAGCTCCAGTCGGGACACGTACAAAAGGCAACCAACGTCGCTGTGTGTGGAAGGGAAGCCATCGCTGACCTAACTGGGGAATTTCGACATCGCTCCGTGCTGGCCCGGGCGTGGGAGGAGGACGTGGTATGGCCACCGGGGCAGAGACCAGGGCCAGGGCGGAGGCCACACGTGGAGAAAGACAGTGAGCGTGTCCCACCCCGACGCTGGGGACGGACCTCAGCGCTCCCCCCGATGACACTTTTGTGGATTTCATTCAAAGCCAAAGTAAAAAGATTTCCAGGGAATATTCGTTCACGGTCCCCGGGACGGAGGAGAGCAGGGCCACAGGCCTCACAGGAAAGGGACCCAAATCCCAGAGGGGGTGGCAGCCCTCGGGGAACCATTCAGGAAACCACTGCTTTTTACAGCCCATCTCTCCCAGCAGCTGTGAGTCACACGCTCCACCCTGTGGTGGGCGAGACAGCTGGGTCCCGGGCCAGCTGCGTGACGCCGCCAGCCTCCCGGGAACCGGGGCGCGTGGCCCTGCCGCAGACAAGTTGTCGTTTCTGACGGGAGAATCCCGAGTCCTGAATCCCAACGACCCTCTAGGCCAGCGGTTCTCAACCTGTGGGTCACGACCTTTTTGGGGGTCGAACGACCCTTTCACAGGGGTCACCTAAATACATCCTGCATATCAGATATTTACATTACGATTCATAACAGTAGCAAAACTATAGTTATGAAGTAGCAACAAAAATAATTCTATGGTTGGGGGTCACCACAACGTGAGGAACTGTATTAAAGGGTCGCGGCATTAGGAAGGTTGAGAACCACTGCTCTGGGTCTTGGGGGTCAGGCAACTCCGCCCGCAGGACTGGAGATGCGAGTCACCCAGGCCGCTCAGACGCCGACACGCGTCCCTCCGCACGCCCCGCCTCGCCGAGATTCTGAATGAATGTTAGCCCACATTGACTCCTCTGCTCCTTCCCAAACATCACGGAAGTTCCTTATAAATTAAAAACACAGCCCAGCTGGCGCGGCTCAGTGGTTGAGCGTCAACCTATGAACCAGAAGGTCATGGCTCGATTCCTGGTCGGGGCACCTGCCCAGGTTTCAGGCTCGATCCCCAGTGGGGGCGTGCAGGAGGCAGCTGATGGATGATTCTCTCTCATCATTGAAGTTTCCATCTCTCTCTCTCTCTCCCTCTCCCTTCCTCTCTCTGAAATCAATAAAAACATTTTTTTTCCATCAAGAGCCAAGCATGTATGTTAGTGTGTGTAATGAGCTTGCAGAGAGGACCTATGCGTCACGTCCCTGAAAAAGTGCCCACCTCCCTCCTGCCCTTGAGGTTAACAGGCAGACCTCCGGGGTCGGCCAGGCCCTCTGGGGCCATATCCTGCTAGGCGGCCGGTCTGCGCTGAACATCAGCGTGCGCAGGGGCTCGAGTGGGCGTCCCAGAAGGCATTGCTCCTCGCAGAGCCCGAGCCCATGGGACACCACAGCCTGCCTTCCCCGGTCTCCTGTTCAAAGTGCTCCCAGCTACGGCCAGGCT
>NW_005880270.1:0-6451 GCF_000147115.1 Myotis lucifugus | reverse complement strand
GCACCGGGCTACTAGTGTATATATAAAGGGAATAGAAGTGAGAGGCCAGAAATATATGTCTACCTCATGCCAGGAGCACAGTTTTTGGTTACTGTAGCTTTGTAGTAAGTTTTAAAAATGGGAAGTGTGAGTCCTTGAACTTTGTTCTTTTTAAGGTTGTTTTGTCTATTTGAAGTCACTTGCAATTATTTATAAATTTCAGGATCAGATTTTTTTTACTTAGTCCCTGTTCTCAATATAGTTCCCACACCCTCACCTGTGCCAGAGATGCTCTGTGAGTTCTCCAGGGAGCGAGTTTCCAGTCCTGTTCCGGGGAGGTGCTAGCTGCATGGAATCAAAAGAAAATAAACTCTGAGATAAATCCTTGAGCCCAAAGACCTTGAGGGATGGCCTCTCAACCCTCCCCTTTTCTGCTTTGTCATTAAAAAATGTTTTTCTAACTGCCTCTTAGTCCAAACCCCATTCAATATTTGTACGTTTGGTCCCTCCTTTAGAGACTTCCATAAGTAGCGGGTGCCATTCGTGCTGAGCCTTTCATGTTCCGAAACAAAACGGAAATCAAGTCGCTTCTTGGTTCTCCACATTGTTGACATGGGGCTCCGTTTTCTTGGAGCTGCTGAGTCTGCAGCCACATTTTTATCTGCTTTCAAACATCTAAAATGTTGTTGCTGTTGTTTCCTCTATTATCTTTGTCTCCGTGGGTTCCTCTCTTTAAAAAAGCCTCTTTGTCAGAGGTTCAGGAAGGAGCGGGACTACATGTCTGTGTTCAGTCTGCCCTTGACATGTTTTACTGAAAGTCTCCTTAGCAATAGTTCCTTCGGGTAATACATTGAGAGCTTTCAATTCTACTACACAATATTTAATAGTGCGTTATGTTCTGTTGTGGGGATATATGATCCTTTTTTAAACAGCTTTCTTTATTCCCAGTTTTTTAGTTTTAGAAGCAATGCTGTGATGAACATCCATGTAGAAAATGTAGTGCATTCCCATAAGTATTTGCCTAGAAAAAAAATTCCTAGAACTGGCATTCAATCATAAGGTCCATTAAGAATTTTGATATATATTGTTAACCCAGCAGAGAGGTTTTATTGATTTCATGTCTGCTTATGAGAGTGTTCCTCCCCCCCCACACACACACACATACTTATCAACATTGGACATTATCATTAAAATAATTCCCCTGTACTTTCATTTTTTAAATTTTCCAAACCAGAAGTGGACTCAACACAATTGGTTCTGCTCTAATGTGATTATTAGGAAGAATGGCTTAAAATCTAATACCCTAAAAGTTAAGATCTATATTTGGTGGAAGTCTCTAAGTTTAAATCCGTTTATATTCAAAATAATAAAACTCTCCATATAGCAGATTTTTTATTTGGTTGTTTAGAAGGATATATTACTGTTAATTCTTCCTAGCAATTTTAATAGGGAATACTCTTGCTCAATTACATATACTTTTTTTTCCTATGGTGTTGGGGTCCAACCCCAGCAGGTCTAGGGGTTCCCAAAGGTGTGGACAGAGTCAGCGAAGAAGGAATGACACGGAGACAGTGTTCAGTTGATCAGCAGCCTACCCAGGTTCTCGCCAGGTTCAGTAGCCAGGTTCTCTAGCCAGGTTCTCCAGCCAGGTTCTCCAGCCAGGTTCTCTCTTTATTCTCCTGTTACATCTGTATTTATACCATTTGATTTTAATCCTATCCATTCTATTCCAAAGGTTAGGGCATTTGTTATCTCCATTCCAAGGTCACTACTCTATTGTTCTGTTAAGCTACAAGGAAGTAACTGAAGGAGATTATCCTAAGTAAAGATTATGTAGCTTAAGCATGATTGTTCATAGTTAAAGTGATTAACTACCCGCCTGGCACTTAGTTAAGGGGTTTTACTGATTTGTTCCCTCCCTTAGTCCTGTTAATCCCTAAGTCCAGGGAAAAATCCCCACCTGGGGAAACAACCTTTCTCAGAGAGGTGACCCTGGTAAGAACACACAGTGCTAAGAAGGGGAGCAAACATATTAAGAACAGTATGCCATATACACCAGGTCCCTTGAAACATGCTGTGCAGATGTTTCTTCCCTGCAGCGATTGTGTCAAGCAGCAAGGATGGACCGGCTTCTGGCACTATGGAATTGGTGAAAATTTTTTAAACCCTACTTAGATAATATTCTGCACTATTCACTATAGAATAAAATTTGGGGGGACTTCATCATTTTCTCATAGTTGGGACTATTTTTTTCTACATTTGTTAACCTTGGCCTTGCCTGAAGGAATTCTTTTGGCCACATCAGTGAAGAATCAAGAGGCCATATATTCAGGAGAGTCTTAGCTGCTTCCAAGCTTCACCCGGTAATGGGAGCTTTGTCTGTTATTTATTTGGTCTTTAAAGAACATGGGACTCTTCGTAATAGCATCAGAAAATGCCTGCGCACAAAGTTAATTCCTTCCTGGTCCCATTTATTAAAATCTTAGAGACAACTAGTAATTATGAAAGATCGTTTGAATGACAGACAACTCATCCATCTCTGATGAACTGTGACTTTTAAATATCTTGTTAACTGCAAACCTTTTCTTTACATGAAATTTTAAGTCCTATTTGCTTGACTCTCCCTTACTCCCAACAAGGTGAGCAGTTTCTATCAGATGGAAATGCCAAGAACACTTGGTTGGCCTCTGAAGAGAGTCATGTAATTGAGTGTCTCCTTCTTAAAATTACCAGATGATCTAAAATATATCTGCTTCCCAAATCTCCTGATGCAATCCATTTATTTACTTCTTCTATGGTGAAATATGAATTTACATTCATATTTTCCCTTTTACAGAGAGAAGAAGGGAGATGGATAGAGAGATAGAAACATCAGTGAGCTGCCTCCTACACACCTCCTACTGGGGATTGAGCCTGCAACCTGGGCATGTGCCCTGTCTAGGAATCAAACCCTGGTGACCTCTTGGTTCGTGGATTGACACTCAACCACTGAGCCACACTGGTTGGGCCATATTTTGCTTTTATTAAATGTATTTTGTCAGCTCCTAATTCATTGAAAAAACAGGTTGAGCCCTAACCAATTTGGCTCAGGGGATAGCACGTCAGCCTGTGGACTCAAGGGTCCCAGGTTTGATTCCGGTCAAGGGCATGTACCTTGGTTGCCGGCACATACCCAGTAGGGAGTGTGCAGGAGGCAGCTGATCGATGTTTCTCATCGATGTTTGTAACTCTCTATCCCTCTCCCTTCCTCTCTGTAAAACATCAATAAAATATATTTTTTTTAAAAAAAAACAGGTTGAGAAACAAAGGAAAATGAAATTTTTAAAATGGCGCCAACGAGAAGCCCTTAAAGATTCTTAAAAAGAGTGATGAATGGACCATAGTTGTAGCTGAGAAAGATGTTACCGGTATCTCTGTCAAGATAGATTCGAGGGAGTTCAGACTGGAGGCAGAATGTCAGATGAAAGACATTATCAAATGTCTCCAGGAGTTCACAGCCAAGAAGGGGAGCACAGCCCTCAATGGGAGACAGGAAACAGTCAGGCAAGCATCATCCATGGTAGGTACGTGAGCAATGCTCACCTGTCCAAATTCAAATCATGGACTGGGAGACATGAAGATGGTGAAAACCAGACCTTTAATGCAGTCTTGCAAGTGTGGGTGTCTGGGGGCAGGCACACGCAGAGCCGTGATCACAGGCAATGTAACCCTAGTGCATGAGAGTCCCTCCCCCAGTTACTCATTGGCTGAGTACTGGGTTAGCAGTTTTCCCCAAACTTCACCTAGGTCTTATGGTCTCCTATTGGGTTATTTTTTTTTTTAATGGGCTGAGGCCTTTCCTAGTTGTCTCCACTTCCCTTTGTCTAGTTGTGGCGGGCAAATCTTCCTGGAAAATGTGCTGCTGGTCACAAACACAGTTCTTTGTTCTTATACCTTCTCCCCTCCTCCCTGCATCCTGTTTGCCCTGGGAACATTCAGTTACCAACTGGCCACATGCTGTTAGTTTTCTCTAAAAGTTGACTCTGCTGAGGATGGAGCACAGAGGCCTATTTCCTGCAGGCATTTCAAACAAAGGGATTGCATGAGGAAATGGTTCCCATGGGTGTGCAGAGCTGGGAAGCCAAACAAGATATGGTGAGGCACCGGAGTTGAGGAACAATAAGAGGCACTGCAGGGCTCTGAAGAGAGAGGGAGGAAGTGAAGGACAAAGCCTCCCACTGGGTGATCTGGTTAGAGCTGCCCCCACGGGGAGGCTGTCCCATGGGGAGGGCTGTAGAAAGTGCTGACTCACAGAGGAAGGGAGAGGCTGTCTGACTAGTGTTCCCACAGAGAAGCTGCAGGTGCTCCTGGGGGACCATGGGGGACCACCTTATCTGAGGGTGACACCCGGGGGAACACCCTGCCTCTGCCCTCTCCACTGACCTCCATCGTTCAAGGTCTACCTCTGCTTGAACCTACCTGGGGGCCAGTTGACAAGAAAGGAGGGAGATGGAGTGGTCCAACCACTCAGGACAGAGCACAGGTCTGAGTGTCCAGCAGGCGAGAGACTGGCCCTGTTCGTGCCACGGAATAAGGGTGGACGCTTTACAGTGGCGCCAGAGGCAATGATGGATTTCCACTGGGCTGAGCGCGCAGCTGCTGAACGCCCCAGAGAACAGTGTGTTTGCACAGGAATGAGGGCCAGTTTGGGAACAAAGAGAGCAAATCTGATGATAAATAGAGCCGCCCCTAAATCTTAAGGGGTTCTGATATCTTACCAGAATTTTAAAGGAGACCGAGACCTTAAATCCTTAGATTTTCAGACATTTAAAGCCTGCAGGCAATCTATGCATGTAGGAAAACATATGGAGGTGGTGACATTTTTTTTAAAAAAGGATGAAGATTTGTAACTATTCAAAAGAATAATGGCTTTTGGAGATGACTTTTAAGCACTCCAGTGAGGGGGACCAGAGCGCTCCTGCCTGCCACGCAGCGGGAATTCAAGGAAAGTTCTGGAATGAGACTTTGGGCAGAGCTCTCGGCCCGCCTGCTGCCTGCGAAGCCATTGAGCAGTTCCGGCTGCGCATGAAAAGCCTGGCCTTCCCACAAAAACGTGAGGCGAGCATCACGGAAAAGGCCAGACGACGTATCACGATTCCAGCTCTGAAACGATGATGTGGTCCTACTGCCTTAGCCACCTACGTCCCCAGACATAGATGCCGCATTCTTCCCCTTGAATCTGGCTGAGCGGCCTGTGGCTGCTGGGTATGCTTCTGGTTGCTTTATTTAGCTGTTTTTTATTTGACTTTTAACTCTAAGATGTAGTTATCTCATTGTCTACATACAGATTACATGTGTAAAATGGCTCTTTTTTTTTTTTTTACCATTTATACAGAGTGGACCAATTGTGTATATGACTCTATTGAAGACCTGAGTATAATTCTTTATGTATTTCTGTATCTGTGAAGAGGAAGTTGCCCTGACTTTTGGGGTCTTAATGTGGGGGTCTCTTCTTTTCCTCATATTTTACTCCACACTATCCTACTCTATGCAGGAACTCAGCACTGATGTAGACCACATTTTCTAGAATGTTTAAGGATTCTGTTTATTTCTGGGCCTTTTACATTACGTGTTTGATCACTTCTATGTAAGAATTCTGAGGCACTTGGTCTTGGCCAAGGTAAGACCCCCTCCCCCCCTGATATTATGTAAAATTCTCTAAGTTTTGGATCTGGTTGACACAGGAACGTTCCGGAAGACCCCTTTGGTGAACCCTGTTTGAGCTCGGTGGGTGAGTGACCATGGAAAGCCCCCGGGACCCACAGTGAAATGTCCATTATGTACAGAGCAGTGCCCTAGACCTTCTAGAACTGCAGTGAATCTTCTAACAGGTGGGGTGGTTCTGTCTTTATATGTGAGGAAAAAATGTGTAACTTCCTCCTGTTTTATTATTGAGACATTTTTAACAATGTCGTCCTCCTCCCTTGTTTTCTTGCCATCCTTTGTATGGAATGTCTTGGAATAGAGCCTGGCTCGGTGCATTCGCCACTCTAAGAATGACTTCTACCTGAAAATCGCATTTGAGATGAAATTATAGCATACAGAGCACTATGCAGTCCTTTCTCTGGAAGCCAGAAGGAAGAACTTTCGATTGTACAGGCAGCCCTGGGAGATACTGCCTTCAATTTGTACAAAGGGCCACATCCTCCCTGGCCAAAAAGCTCCTCCCCCTCTCGCGCCTCCTTTCCTCCCTCTTCCCCAGTGGCGCTCCCTCCTCCTCCCCCTCGCCTCTGGGGGGGAAGGGAGGAAGGGAAAGAGGCAGCACCTTCTCTCTCTCTCTCTCTCTCTCTCTCTCTCTCTCTCTGTCTGTCTCTCCACACGCAAACATCTCCTAGGCCTGAGGTGTGAACGCAGCTGCAACACGGAATGCGGGAGGGGTGCAGGCACTGAGCCCTGACACGCTCCCCAGAGGGAGCCTGAGCTGGGGGTCTCC
>NW_005880269.1:0-6451 GCF_000147115.1 Myotis lucifugus | reverse complement strand
TTTAGCTCAAACTAACAGCGCTCTGCAGTTGATTATATTCCCCATCACACTCTCCATTACAAAGGGCAGGTACCCAGACTTCCTAAATCATGACTTTATACCTAGTAAGATTTCTAGGACATGAATATAGGATAAGCTTTAGTAGTTGGTATAAAATTGAATTGAAATTCTGAGTAGTCAGGCAAGCTTTAGAGTGTGTTACTGGATTTCACATTCTTCTCATTCAAATATTCCTGTTAGAATAATCTACAAGAGGGATCTTATCTAATAAAAGAGAAACATGGTAATTAGCCATACGGCCGCTACCCTTCCCATTGGCTAATCAGTGAGATATGCAAATTAACTGCCAGCCAAGATGGCGGCCGGCAGCCAGGCAGCTTGAAGCAAACAGGGAGGCTTCCTTGCTTCAGTGACGGAGGAAGCCAAGCTTCCCCGCCTGCGCTGCTGGCCTCTGAGCTTGCAGTTTGAATCATTGTAACAAATATAGAAGCTAAACAAAACCCCAGAAACCGGCTTTTTGTCAGCCATGCTTCAGCCAGCAAGACCGCAACATTGTTTCGAATACAGAAGGTAAACAAAGGCCAGAAACCTGCTTTCAGCAGCCGAGCTCAGAGAGAAAGCTGGCTCTTAGCTCCTGTGACAGGCATAGACGGTAAATAAATGCCAGAATAAAAAAAGAAAAAAGAAAAAAAGGAGAGGTTTGGAGTTTCAGTCGCCCACCAGCCTGAAAACAGCCCTCAGCCCCTCACCCAGACTGGCCAGGCACCCCAGTGGGGACCCCCACCCTGAAGAATCAAGATGGTGGCTAATTTGCATACTGAAGGCAGGCGGCAGCAGGCAAGGCTGTCTGTGGTCTGGGGCCCGGATATGTGACCCTGCCAGGCGGGGGGCTGTCCGAGGTCCCAGGACCCAGATCCATGACCCTGCCAGACGGGGGGCACTGCGGGAGGCTGTCCGCAGTCCAGGACTCGGATCTGTGACCCTGCCAGGCGGGGGGCAGTGCTTGAGGCTGTCCACAGTCTGGGACCTGGATCCATGTCCTCGAGAGTGGGGCGGCAGTGCTTGAGGCTGTCCTTGGTCCCAGGACATGGATCTGTGACCCTGCCGGGCGGGGGGCAGTGCTTGAGGCTGTCCGTGGTCCCGGGACCCGGATCTCTGACCTGGTGGGCAGGGGGGCAGCACGGGAGGCTGTCTGCAGTCCGGGACCCGAATCTGTGACCCTGCCGGGTGGAGGTCAATTCTTGAGGCTGTCCACGGGACCAAGACACAGATCTGTGACCCTGCCAGGTGGGAGGCAGCGCTTGAGGCTGTGCACGGTCCTGGGACTCGGATCCGTGACCCTTCACGGCGGGGAGGCAGCCATCAGCGCCCAGGAGTGACTGTGCAAGATCTGCCTCCTGGCCCAGAAGGTGCAGGATCGCAGGGACAGCCACCGTGGCAGGCCAGACTGACGCCCTCCTGGCCGCACCACGGGGGTTGCGGATCTGCAAAGCCAGAGGCCTCCGGTGTGCACATCCCCCCTGGCGTGCGAACATCCCCAGCACACTGTCACCCTCCCACGCCTGCAACAGTTGCAAACCAAGGCGTGCACAAGTTCCCCCCGCCTCTCCACTGCACTTCCATCAACCCGGCATGCCTAACACCCCCACAGGATGTGCACACATCCCCTCTGATGCGCTCACATCCTTTGGAGAGTGTCTGGGTGTTCTGGGTGCTGAGAGTGGGCGCCTGTGAGATGACAGTGAGAGGGCGGAGTGGTGATGCCCTGTTCCCACGGAGGCCAGTGCAGCTACGAGATCACCTCTGGGGAGTTAATGCAGGTGTTGAGGCAGGAGCAGGTGCAGATAGACACACCTGGTGGGCGCAGGCGGCCCTCTCTGAGGTGCCTTTGGTCAGCATTCAAGATCAAGAGCCCAGAGGCAGAGAGGAATTCCGTCCATTCAGTGAAACAGTGGGATAGTCAGGGCGACTATAGAGGAGGAATGCTGCCCTGACTGAGCCTTGCTTGCTTGGGGCCTAGCGCACTCCTGCTGGGCAACGGGTGACAGGACATGCTTTTCCGAATTAATGAGAGAAAATGTTGATTCTCCTGCTGCCCACGAAGGTGGAAAGTGAAGTGGGGAGACAGGTGGGGAATGAGCAAGGTTCCCTGTCTGGGGGTTCCAAATCTGCTGTTGGTTTCTTTCACCACTGACTAGAGATATACAGGGTGTCCCCCCAAAATGTATACACACTTTGAATACCTACTAATTCCAATGGTTTTAAGCATAAGAAAGAAACAACAATGGAGCTGTTATCTGTTAAAAGTGTGGGCACAAACAGATAGTTGGACATTCCCTGAGGGGTCTCAGATTGGAGAGGGTGAAGGCCAGACTGAGGGGCCCCTTCTCCCCCCCCTACCCCAGTGCACAAATTTCATGCACCAGGCTACTAGTAAAATTATAAGAATATGCTGAAGCATTGACCTCCCTAAGTGTCCTGACTGGTGACTTCCCATTGTTATTGTTCTTAAGTTTCTGTTCTGCTTCCTTTGTTTCTTTTCCACTACTATGAACTTAATTTTCATTTCTCACTCCACTCCTGTGGTGGAACTCCTCTGTGGAGAGCTGGTCACTGGCTTGCTGAGTGAATCTTGACTAGACTTACAGCTGATCTCCTCCACTGAGTTAAGACTCTGCCTGTACATTTTCTGAAAGTAAGCAGAGCAGTTTCTGAAGACAAAGGACTGGAGGCTTTGGTGGAGCAGACTGACTGTGTTTGGTGTCTTAAATTGATGGTTCTGAAGCTGCTCTGCTTGTGGGTGTCTCTGCTGAGGTGGCAGAAAAGAGAAACACTGAGTTAGGGGGAAGAGTGATCTTCAGAGAAAGGGGCTTTAAAATAGCAGAGTCTTATTTATTTATTGGAGGGGCCATTATTTCTCCAGGCTGAGTTACCTCATCTTCTCCTTATTCTGTAGTCTTGACTTTCTACCTTTCCAAGGTGAGCCAGAATACTCCTTTCCCAGACAACAAATCCCTCCCTCCTGTTCTCCAAGAAGCCTGTGAGATGGAGCCCTGTTCTCCCTCTTCATAAAGCCCAAGCTCCTGGTGAGGCCAGCAGGAGTGAGAGCCTTATCAGGAGGCATGTGGGAGGGGCAGGCTCTTAGGGGCTCTGCCAGGGATCAGACCTTCTTAAAGCCGGTCCTCTTACTCTTTTGTTAAATTAGCATTATATATTTATTTATTTTTACAAATCTTTATCCTTAAATGTACAATAATCTCACAGACAACACTTCTTCTTTCCAGCTGTAGGTAGCAACAGATGTTATAAGGAATCTAGATGTTAAAACAGGAATGGAATTTAGGATCACCATTGCCCCAGGCACAAGGAACAGCTCATTTCTGGCCAGATTCCTTCATTTCAAAAGGAGTCAGTAATTTTTCAAAAGAACGCCATTGTAGTCTCACCTTTGAGCAATTTGTACCTTGATCTCTGTGTCATTTAGATTTTGATGTGTGCTTTCCTTTCCTCCCTCATCTCAGAGATCATGTATGGGTGTTTTATACCAGAACAAGATTCATATCTGGCGTCTACTACCTGAATGCTCAGGGGCAATTACAGGTCCCTCAAAACAGGAGAAAGTTCATTTTATAAATATTGTAAATTTTTAATTAAGATCACAATGCCAAAAGGATTCACCTGTCATATAAAACTGTGTTTGCTTCTATTTCACACATCCAAATAACTTCCTAGGTGTCTGGATGCCAAGAGCAGGTTCACCTTCTCATTGGTACTTACTGATCTACGGTACAGGAAAGGTTTCAAGGATGTTAACTAAACCCCTCATATGACTTTCAAACATTGGCTGGCATTTATTGGCATTCCTTGTGTGCAGTGGAATCATCCTGATTTTACATTTCATCTTCACGTGACATTCTTCATGTATGTATGTCTATCTCTGGACAAATTTCCCCTTTTTATAAGGACACATTCATGTTGGATTAAGGCCCACCCTATTGATTTTATTTTAATGTTATCACCTGCATAGACACTGTTTCTACTGGAAGCTAATTCCAGCATGTCATAAATGCAAGAAGTTTCATCAAAAGGTTGATGGGCTTCTATATTCAGCAGGGCTGAAGATATATATTACTGCCTGCTGGAATAGCTGAAAGCATTTCCCCAAACCTGCAAATCTGCATGTTATTACCTTCTGCTGGCCAAACAGCTGAACAGCTGTAGGCATTTCCCTAAACCTGAAGATACATATGGTGCCAGACAGCTGAGGGCAGTTCTCCCAATCTGACAATGCCTACTGTATACCAAACCTTGCCTATTGATATGTATATCTGCTTTGCTTTAGGGCAATTTGTGGTAATAAAGAGCCCTGGGTCCTGAGATTCAGAGAGAACTTGGTTACTATAGCTAAGTCTCCTCTGGCTCCCCCATGTTTTCCAAGTTTATATTTCTAGTCTCTTTATTAATTTTTGTGCAGCCCCTTTCCCAGATTCCTGAACCCTTCTAGATGCTGAGAAACCCCCAGTAGTTTCCAAATAAAGTGACTCTCAAACATTCATGGGGTTAGATGTCAGTGTCTATTAGAAGAACACAATTCAACTCATAATGGCACTCAATGTGTTTGGAATAGGACAGATTTTATCTCTTCAGTGTATAACCAACCTTAATATTGAGTCTTTTCTCTCCTAATAACAGATGCCTCTTTGGAATTTATGTTTCACAGGTCTGTCATGTGTGTCATCCAGAGTATATGAACACATCTCCTCCTGCCTAAACACACATAGCTTTAGGTGACTGCTGACACATTGCCTTATGTTCAGGCCAAGGTAAAGACCCACTATCTACAGACACAAAAGTCCCAGGACTACCCAGATGGTCTTGCTCTCTCTGTTTCTACACCCCGATAGCATTGGGTATCAATCTAGTTCTGTGGTAGGGATGTTTCTTTGCTCTGTGAAATCAATAAAAAAATATATTTTAAAAAAGTACAAATTGGTAGTCAGAAAATAGTCACAGGAAAATAATATTGAGTGTCAACTCTAATTGATAATTAAAATAAAATATTAAATAAAAAATTTAAAAAATTAAAAAGAGCACTCCTTCCTTCAGATGTGTAAATAAAATAAATGGCTTGTGTGATTCGGTGGTATAGCATTGACCCATGAACCAGGAGATCATGGTTTGATTACTGACCCATGAACATGTCTGGGTTGAGGGTTCAGTCCCCAGTAGGGGCTGTGCAGGAGGCAGCCAATCAATGATTCTCTCCATCATTGATGTTTCTATCCCTCTCTTCCTCTCCCTCTCTCTGAAATCAATAAAGACATATAAAATAAAAAGAAAAGGAAAAATAGAACATTTTTACTAACTTTTTCATTTCCTAGCACATAAGCAGTAGTCTAGAATCATGTTGATTAATTTTCTGTGATTTCAAATAGTGAATGTTAGGAAAGAATATGAATCTACTTCAAATATTAGTACCTTTGTTGTGCTTTGAAATAGAATAACTTCATTAAGGAACTACATTCTTTTTTTTTAAAATGTGTTTATTGATTTCAGAGAGGATAGAAAGAGAGAGAGAGAAACATCAATGATGAGAGAGAATCACTGTTCGGTTGCCTCCTTCATGCTCCCTACTGGGGATTGAGCCTGCAACCCGGGCATGTGCCCTTGACTGGAATCAAACCTGAGACCCTTCAATCCTAAGGCCAATGCTCTACCCATGAGCAAAACTGGCTAGGGCAAGAACCACATTCTTTTTAATCTCATCATCTTGCATAATAAATATTCTGTTTATAAATATATTTGATCTCATGATCTTTAGTATACAATTGTAGGTTGTAATTTATTTTTTCTAAACATTCTCTTTGAATTTGCTATTTAATAGTCTGCTATCAATCTCATTGTCTTTTTCTATTGGAGTAAAAACACTTAATATAAGATCTAACACCTTAAATTTTTAGGGCCCTCAGTTCAACAGGTTTAAAATTTCAGTTATGCAAGAGGAATATATTTTAGAGATTTATTGGATAACATCATGCCTATAGGTAACAGTACTGTATTGTGCTGTTAGTAATTATTTCTTTATTTTAAAAGTAAGTGTTGCCCTAACCGGTTTGGCTTAGTGGATAGAGCACTAAGTGTTGCCCTAACCGGTTTGGCCTGCGGACTGAAAGGTCCCAGGTTGGATTCCGGTCAAGGGCATGTACCTTGGTTGCAGGCACAACCCCAGTAGGAGGTGTGTAGGAGGCAGCTGATTGATGTTTCTCTCTCATCGATGTTTCTAACTCTCTATCTCTCTCTCTTCCTCTCTGTGAAAAATCAATAAAATATATATTTTTTTAAAAAAAGTAAGTGTTATCTTTTTATGTAGCTACTTACTCCTTTATTTTAAGTAGGGGAATAGTTTTTTTAATCTAAGTAAATATACTAGATAAAAGTTGATTTGAGCCTA
>NW_005880268.1:0-6452 GCF_000147115.1 Myotis lucifugus | reverse complement strand
TGAGGATTGGGTTATCAGAGAGGTTAAATTGACTTGCACAAGGTTGGACAGCTAAAAAGTGGTCTTCTTAAATCCAAAATGTCTGAATTTAAATGAGGTCTTTCTGACAATAAAACTTATATGTGCATATCTATGTGTATATGTGGGAAGCAGATGCAGGTATACAGGATCATTGACACAAGTATGTTAGTGAAAAACGTTATCTAGTCCCTATTTTGATTGAAACCACAACACAAATGTTACAGGAATAGATGAACACTTTTTCGTGTGTTCTTTTCCATATGATGAAAGTGGTAGATTTAACAGCTCTGCTTTCATGACTTGTAGAAACTCAAGGAACAGGGGGGGGAGAAAATGGCGGAGGCTTAGACGGACGTGTTGGTGCTTTGTCCCGGACCAGATGGGGGCGAGCAGCTGAAACGGGTAACAATCAGCCCGATTAAGCTGGGGAGGTTCAGCTGAGAGACAGTCTGCAGCCAGGAAAGACAGAAAACTCCTAAAAAATGCGGATGGTTGGAGATTGAGGCTGAAACCTCCCTCTGGGCGCCAGCGCAGCGGCGGGACCACGCCATCTCAGGCAGCGTTCACCGGCATCCAGAGATCGGCTACTAGCCCGGCGGCTACTGACCCGGAGGCAGCGATTCGCAAACAGCGCGACTGCAAGAGCCAAGGGGAGACCTGCACCCCTCCACGGAAAGGTTGGACTTGCCTCGAAGGTACGGTTCGCAGTTCAGGTTGGAGCGAGGAACGCGCGCGCGGGCGCAGGGGAAAATCTGCGTCCGCCAAAATCCGCGCTCTCCAAAATCCGTGCCTCTTGCCGGGGGCTTGGGTGCGCGCAGACACTCCGCGCGGTACTGGAGGGTGGAACCCTGCGAGTTCCAGCAGCTTCCCAGGCTCTTGTTCGCACACTTCCTCTTACTTCTGTGGGTTTGATCGTTGAGCCCAGTGCATGTGAGTGCCCAGTTGGGGTCACTAGCAGAGCTTGTAGGGGAAGATTGTTTTTGGGAAACAGAACTGGGAGTGGCGCTGGGGGAACCACCTCTGGGCGGAGCTGGTTCAGGTACAATAGGCAGCTCCTGGTCGGAGAGAACTTATAGCCTCGGAGGTCAACCCAGACACACTGCCACCCAGAGGCAGAGCCACGAACTGACTCCTCTGTAAATACAGATAAGGCAATAAGGACTGTGGCTTACAACAAGGAGGAACAGTGTATCAGAGGGAAAGTCAACATTCTCCTGAGTTCCCGGCGTGCCAATAAGAAGAGTAGAAGATCTGAAGCACCTGCATTACTGCACATTTTTATTTTTATTTTTTTAAATTACTTTTTCTCCTTTTAACTAAGAAAACATTTTTTTTTCTTTTCATTTTTCTTTTTTCTCCATCACCCGATTTTGCCCTTTCAGCTACTACATTTTTATTTTTAACTAGTATTATTACCGCTACCATTTTACCATTTTTTAAAGTGTCATTTTATCTTGTCTTTATTTTATTTTGGGACTAATGTTCTCCATTCTATTTTCATCGTTCCTTTAGCAACATTTTTCTCTACCTCAATTTGCCTCTGTGCTAAACAATCTTCCCCACTTTCTCCCTTTTGCTGTCCTGTTTCTCTTACCCTACTCCAGCTTTAGATCTTCCCTATTCTTTTTATCCTCTGTCAAAATTTAACCCTGCTTAAATATCCTATGTCCAATCCCCTGTTCTAAATCCTTATACACCTTTCCCTCATCTACCTTCACTATCCATTTTTTTTTCTCTCTCTTCTTCTTCTTTTCTCTCTCTATTGTTTTATCGTTGTTTGCCTGATTGACGAGTATATTTTTTTTTGTTTTTTGTTGTTTTTTTTTTTGTTTTGTTTTGTTTTTTTTTTGAGTGTTTGTGAGGTTAGACTGCTTATTCTTTTTATTTTCCTGCCCCTCCCTCTACCCCCCCCCCCCGGTTATTTCTGCGCTTCTCTGTCCCCTTGCGTCGCTTGATATTATTGGTTGTTTGTAGTTTGTATTCATCTCCAGGAATCTGTTGCTGCAATTTGTTGGTATTAGTGGCGGACCTATAGGAGTTTTCTCCTCACATAAATAGTCTCTCCCCCTTTTACACTTCACTTTCTTTTCTCTCTTACTTTTTTTCTTCTTTTTTTTTTTTCTCCTCCTCTTTTTCCCCTCCCTTTTCCAATCTCATCTTTGCACTCCTTTTTTTCTTTCTTTCTTTTTTCTCTTCTACCTTTTTCTCTTCTTTCCCCCTTATCTCCCAACTCTCTTAGCTCAGGTGGCCACCTTTATTTGGGGTTAGTAATATCGTAAATACAATAGTGTTCAGTGCCTGGTACGTTGTGCCTTGTTGTGTTGTATTTTGTGCCTCTAAATCAAAGCAACAGATTCAAGCAACAGCGGCCTCCTGATCACCACAAGCTCTGCCTGGGGAACAGTTGCTGCGTCTGAAGCCTCCCTCCACCAGCCAGAAGAGCCACCACAACTGTGAACAGCACCCATCAGAGGCCCTGCTATCAACAGAGGAGCCGCTGCTACCACAACCGCCCAAGGAGCAACCACAGACCGAGGAGCCACTGCCACCCAGGGAGCAGCCACTGCCACCCAGGGTCCAGCCACTGAACGATTCAACAACTAGTAATGTCAGTGAGATCAAACATGGGTAGACAAAGAAACCCCCAAAGGAAAGAAAAGGAGGACTCGCCAGAAAAGCAGCTAAGTGAGACAGAGATATGCAACATGACGGAAAAAGAATTCAGAATAAGGTTCCTAGAGTACATGCACCGGATGTTCAAGAAGCAAGAAGAAACAGATGAAAAACTCAACTTCGTATGCAAGAAGCTAGAAGAAACAGGTGAAAAAATCAACAACTTAAGTAAGTCCCAAGAAGAAATGAAGAGCGACATAGCTGCAATAAAAAACACCATTGAAAGTATCAACAGTAGACTGGGAGAAGCGGAGGACCGAATCAGTGAATTAGAAGACAAGGAAGCAAAACACACTCAAACTGTACTGCAAATGGAGAAAAAAATTAAAAGGCAGGAGAAGAGCCTAAGGGAACTTTGGGACAACATGAAACGAAGCAACATACGAATAATAGGGGTGCCAGAACAACAGAAAGATGAACATGGATTAGAAAACCTACTCGAAGAAATAATATCAGAAAACTTCCCTGAGGTGGGGAAGAAAAAAGTCACACAAGCCCAGAGAGTCCCAAACAAGGTGAACCCGAAAAGACCCACACCAAGACACATCATAATTACCATGGCAAATGTTCAGGATAAAGAGAGAATCTTACAGGCTGCAAGAGAGAGGCGGAAAGTAACATACAAGGGATCTCCCATTAGATTATCAAATGATTTCTCAACAGAAACACATCAGGCCAGAAAAGAATGGACGGAAATCTACAAAGTGATGCAAAGCAAAGGACTGAATCCAAGAATACTCTATCCAGCAAGGCTATCATTCAAAATTGAAGGGGAAATAAGAAGCTTCACAGACAAAAAAGGGCTAAGGGAGTTTATCACCACCAAGCCAGCCATGCAAGAAATGCTAAAGGGACTGTTGTAAAAGAAGAAATATCAAGCTCAGAAAGAAAACAGCCACACACACACACACAAAAGAAATGGCTACAAACAAGTACCTTTCAATAATAACTTTAAATGTAAATGGACTAAATGCTCCAAATAAAAGACACCGAGTGGCTGAATGGATAAAAAAACATGACCCATACATCTGCTGTCTACAAGAGACCCACCTCATTGGAAAGGACTCACACAGACTGAAAGTGAAGGGATGGAAAAATATCTTCACGCAAATGGAAAGGAAAAGAAAGCTGGGGTAGCAATACTTATATCTGACAAAATACATCTCAAAGTGAAGGCCATAACCAGAGATAAGGAAGGCCACTTCATAATACTAAAGGGATCAATACAACAAGAAGATATAACCCTGGTAAACATATATGCACCCAATGCAGGAGCACCCACATACATAAGAAAACTTCTGGAAGATATCAGGGGAGATATCGACAATAACACAATCATAGTAGGGGACTTTAATACACCACTGACATCACTGGATAAATCCGTTAGACAAACAATCAGCAAAGAAACAGCAATCCTAAATGACTCACTAGATCAGATGGACTTAATTGACATCTTCAGAACACTACACCCCACAGCTGCGGAATATACATTCCTCTCAGGTGCTCATGGGACATATTCAAAAATAGACCACATATTGGGTCACAAGCAAAGTCTCCACAAATTCAAGAAGATTGAAATCATAAAAAGCATCTTCGCAGACCACGATGGCATAATGTTAGAAATAAACTACAATAAAAACAACCCAAAATACTCAAACACTTGGAAGCTGAATAGCATGTTATTAAATATTGATTGGGTTACCGATGACATCAAAGAAGAAATTAAAAACATCCTGGACACTAATGACAATGAAAACACAACAATCCAAAACCTCTGGGACACAATGAAAGCAGTCCTGAGAGGAAAGTTTATAGCTCTACAGGCCTATCTCAAAAAACAAGAAAAAATGGTAGTCAATCATCTAACTCTACAACTCAAAGAATTAGAAAGAGAGCAACAAGAAAACCCCAGAGTGAGCAGAAGGAAGGAGATAATAAAGATTAGAGCAGAAATCAATGAAATAGAGACCAAAAAAACAATACAGAAAATCAATGAAACCAAGAGTTGGTTCTTTGAAAGGATAAACAAGATTGACAAACCCCTAGCCAGGCTCACCAAGAAGCAAAGAGAGAGGTCCCAAATAAACCAAATCAGAAATGATAGAGGCGAAATAACAACAGACCCCACAGAAATACAAATGTTAAACAATACTACAGGCAACTCTACTCCAACAAACTAGACAACCTGGAGGAAATGGACAAATTCCTAGAAAAATACAACATTCCAAAACTCAATCAGGAAGAATCTAAAAACCTCAATAGGCCAATAACTATGGAAGAAATTGAAGCAGTCATCAGAAAGCTTCCAGCAAACAAAAGTCCAGGGCCAGACGGCTTCACAGGGGAGTTCTACCAAACATTCAAGGAAGAACTAAAACCTACCCTCCTCAGACTACTACAAAAAATTCAAGAGGAAGGAACACTTCCAAGCTCATTCTATGAAGCCAGCATCACCCTAATACCAAAACCAGGTAAAGACATCACAATGAAAGAGAATTACAGGCCAATATCCCTCATGAACATAGATGCCAAAATCCTCAACAAAATCTTAGCAAATCGGATCCAGCAGTACATCAGAAGGATCATACACCATGACCAAGTAGGATTTATCCCAGAGATGCAAGGATGGTACAACATCCGTAAATCAATAAATGTGATACATCACATAAACAAATTGAAAGAAAAAAACCACATGGTCATATCAATTGATGCAGAAAAAGCATTCGACAAAATCCAACACCCATTTTTGATAAAAACTCTCAGCAAGGTGGGAATAGAAGGATCATACCTCAACATAATAAAAGCCATATATGACAGGCCCACAGCCAACATCATACTCAATGGACAAAAACTAACACCATTTCCCCTAAGAACAGGAACAAGACAGGGATGCCCACTCTCACCACTCCTGTTCAACATAGTACTGGAAGTATTAGCCATTGCAATTAGGCAAGAAGAAGAAATAAAAGGCATCCAAATTGGAAAAGAGGAAGTAAAACTGTCCTTATTTGCAGATGACATGATATTATACATACAAAACCCTAGAGACTCCATCAAAAAGCTACTAGACTTAATACATGAATTTGGCAAGGTAGCAGGATACAAAATTAACCCCAAGAAATCTGAGGCATTTCTATACTCCAATAGTGAACTTTCAGAAAGAGAGATTAGAAAAACAATCCCATTTACCATCGCACCAAAAAAATTAAGATACCTAGGAATAAACTTAACTAAAGAGGTTAAAGACCTCTACTCAGAAAACTACAGGACGCTGAAAAAAGAGATAGAGGAAGACATAAACAGATGGAAGAACATACCATGTTCTTGGATTGGTAGAATCAACATCATTAAAATGTCCATACTACCCAAAGCAATCTATAAATTCAACGCACTTCCCATTGAAATACCAATGGCCTTCTTCAAAGATCTAGAACGAACTCTCCAAAAATTCATCTGGAATAAAAAAAGACCCTGAATAGCTGCAGCGATCCTGAGAAAGAACAAAGTAGGTGGGATCTCAATGCCAGATATCAAACTGTATTACAAAGCCACTGTTCTCAAAACTGCCTGGTACTGGCACAAGAACAGACATATAGACCAGTGGAATAGAATAGAGAGTCCAGAAATTAGCCCGAACCAATATGCTCAATTAATTTTTGACAAAGGAGGCATGAACATACAATGGAGCCAAGATAGTCTCTTCAATAAATGGTGTTGGGAAAATTGGACAGATATATGCAAGAAAATGAAACTAGACC
>NW_005880267.1:0-6452 GCF_000147115.1 Myotis lucifugus | reverse complement strand
ATTAGAATACACCAAGTCCCCAAATTAGAGGAACCCTGAGGGGCTGTGAAGAGTGCCCTGGGCTTTCCAGAGCCCTCATCAGCGCTGACCCAGACAGTTTAATGGAAATATACCTGTCTGCAATGCCAGCCTTCTCAGATGTAAGAACAGGGTACCCACTGGGACACCAGGAGAAGCAAATAAAGTACAAAACCATGGGTCAGTAATTATCTGTAAGAGATCATGGCAATTCAATGTAAGGAAGCTTGGCATGTCTGCCACACTCTTACTCTTAAAAATAACACAATTTGGAGCATGAACAAATTTTTCTGAATATTGCCACCTTCTTACAATCTTTGTCTACCCATGTTTGATCTCACTGACATGACTAGTTGTTGAGTCGTTCAGTGGCTGGACCCTGGGTGGCAGTGGCTGCTCCCTGGGTGGCAGTGGCTCCTCGGGCTGTGGTTGCTCCTTGGGCGGTTGTGGTAGCAGCGGCTCCTCTGTTGATAGCAGAGCCTCTGGTGGGTGCTGTTCACAGCTGTGGTGGCTCTTCTGGCTGGTGGAGGGAGGCTTCACACACAGCAACTGTTCCCCAGGCAGAGCGTGTGGTGATCAGGAGGCCGCTGTTGCTTGAATCTGCTTTCCGTGGAGGGGTGCAGGTCTCCTCTGGGCTCTTGCAGTCGCGCTGCTTGCGAGTCGTTGCCTCCGGGTTAGTAGCCGCCGGGTTAGTAGCCGATCTCTGGATGCCGGTAACAGCTACCCAAGATGGTGCAGTCTCGCCGCTGCGCTGGCGCCCAGGGGGAGGTTTCAGCCTCAATCACTAACCATCCGCATTTTTTAGGAGTTCCCTGTCTTTCCTGGCTGCAGACTGTCTCTCAGCTGAACCTCCCCAGCTTGATCGGGCTGATTGTTACCCGTTTCAGCTGCTTGCCCCTATCTGCTCCGGGACAAAGCACCAACACGTCCGTCTAAGCCTCCGCCATTTCTACAATAATCAAATTATTCTTAATGTTATAAAGACTCTGGAAAAAATGATATCAATCAGCTAAAATAAAGCTCAGGCAGTGAGAACACAAATGTCACGTAATGCAAAATACAGCATTAAAAGCTCATGGTAAGGGATAATGCTTTACGCTGTCTTACTATCATCAAAAGTGGTGAGAAAAAGGAATAAGAATTTGTACACCATTGGTGTCCCCAAAATATGAATATTATTTTGAATTACATTTTTTATATATCACCATGAATTAATATTAATGTAGTCACATTCTACTAGATAGCAACATTAGTATGCTATTCTTTTTATCCTTGCTAATCTGTCTTTTTCAGTTTCCTCATGAACTTAAAAATCTGCCAAATAAAATGTGTCATTGTGAAGAAATAAATATCTCTTACCTGTACGGTCTATACCATACCTTATGTTGATATACATTTTTCTCCCCTAGAATTTTAGAGTCTTTTAAAAATTTCCTCTTTATTTGTTTTCCATTTATAATTCTCCTTTTGATGGCTTCCCACATAGAGTGATTTTGCTTTCAATCCAAACATGTAGAATTTACTTCTGAGTATTTAAAGTCTATGGCCAAGTCTTGTTGATTTTGTTTATTCAAGTCTGTAATATGGTAGTTAATAGAATAACATTCTTTATAATAGTGCTAACTCATCCATCCATGCAGTTTTCTGTGGTTAAAAATATATATATGGATACAATAGTCAGGCTACTTTACTCATGCGAGGTGTTCAGCTCAGAACTTGGTGACCTTTTTAACTATACAAGGGTTTTTATTTTTGCCTTTTTTTTCAATATTACATAAAATAATTTTGGTTCTAAATATCTTAATATTTCCCTTATTTTTTATCAAATGCTAGAACAAAAATCTCCCAAAGATAGTTAATTTTGAAAATTTCACAACTTCAACTTTGTTAGAACTAACTAACCATGTAGCCCTAAATTGATTCTAAAATTTCCCAGACCAGGCAAAAAAAAAATTTTGCCAAAGACCTGCACCCAATTTTTAATAGGCTTTACCACAGTAACATATAATATTAATGATGTCCCTTATTGAATTTAGTATAAAGCTTTTTATAAATATAAAAATGAAGAAAAATGAAGTAGCAATTCATTCCACTTCATGTTTGTTTATTTAATAGATTTCAGAAAATGTAGATCCAGAAAAGGGCCCACAAAATAAGAACCAGAGGATCCTGGGTAGAGGTCTATACTAAAGCCAGAAGCCAGAAAAACACCTTCCTTTCCCAGCCAAAGGAGAAGAGTGAAGGCTCGGGAGCTCTCCCAAGGCCTAACAGCAGAGAAATAGTCTTGTGAGCAGAACATTAGGGGCCAGATGACTGGGCGACATAGTGGGCACTCCTGCTGTAAATGCTCAACGTGATCACCACAATGACCTTGGCCAGCTTCTGTGTCTCTCTCTGAAAGTCCAGATGCAATGAGCCACCTCCCAGCAGGCTGACCAGTAACTGCCAAGTCAGACAAATACACTTCGAGTCCCACCTGCTTCCACTGCCTTTTCAACATTCGATATTAGACTCTTTTAGTCCCCGTTTTCTAACCTGTATAATAGTGATAATAACAACGTGCTAAGAATTATAAGACAATAGGGATAAAAAGCATTTATGGGCTATCGGGCACTATGTAAATGTCAGTTAGGCACACACATTGTGGGCCATATGATTCTAAAACTTTTAAGTTTCACCCTAACCAGTGGTCAGCAAACTGAGGCTCGCGAGCCACATGCGGCTCTTTGGCCCCTTGAGTGTGGCTCTTCCACAAAATACCACTTGTGGGCACGCAAGTACAGTGCAATTGAAACTTCGTGGCCCATGCGCAAAAGTAGTTTTTCAGCCTGGGCGAGTCTATTTTGAAGAAGTACTGTTGATATTTGGCTCTGTTGACTAATGAGTTTGCCGACCACTGCCCTAACCGGTTTGGCTCAGTGGATAGAGCGTTGGCCTGCGGACTCAAGGGTCCCAGGTTCGATTCTCGTCAAGGGCATGTACCTTGGTTGTGGGCACATCCCCAGTAGTGGGTGTGCAGGAGGCAGCTGATCGATGTTTCTAACTCTCTATTCCCTCTCCCTTCCTCTCTGTAAAAAATCAATAAAATATATTTTAAAAAAATAAAACTTTTAAGTTTCACAAAAGGCGAGGGATAGATGAAGGAATTGCATTCAATGTGCTAAGTGGGTGTAGCGAGCTGTCTATACAAGGGGCGGGAGGCTGCAGCCTTGCACACAGGCACACCAGTGGATACATACCCGAGGTGTTGACAGTTACTCCATGCTGTACTCTGGGTGCCATCTAATTACTTACAAACATACTTGATATGGACCATCTGTATTCAGGGTTCAATGGAAAAGCAGAATTTCAGTGGGGCTTCTGTGAAAAACTTTATAATAATCTTATAATAACAGCTAGCTTAATATGGTTGTTGCAAAAAATAAATGAAACTATTTAAGTGAGAGCATAACAAATGTTTGTAATTTGGAGATTTCAACAAATAATTGTACGGCCACTGTCACAATAGTTCCTTGTATTCTGCATCTTTCAACACAGTTGATGAATTCTTTTACCCACAAATTGCTTATAAAAGAAGGCAGCACAGAGAAAGTTAGCTTATGTAAGATTCTATCAACCAGCTGTTAAACCTCCCAGCACTTCTTCACCAGCATGATCATCGATGTATATGCAAAACCCCCAAATTCTTTTTATACCCTGAAAGAAAAAGTGTTCCAGATAGCTATAGGTTTGACTGTATTTTGTGTTCTAAAATCTACTTAATCTATATGTGGAAATACATATCCATTCTCAAATTATGCCAAGTGATAGTGTATTAGTTTCCTATTGTGCTGTAACAAATTACCACTTGGTTGCATAAAACAACCCAAATTTAATATCTACAATTTTGGAGGTCAGAAGTCCAAAGAAATTTTACAGGACAAAATCCATTTCCTTGCTTTTTCCATCTTCTAGGCTCCCTGCATTCCTTGGCTCAAGGCCCCGTCCTCTGTTTTCAAAGCACATCACTCCAACCTGTTTGCAACGTCACATCTTTTCTGACTCTGGCCCTCCCGTCTTCCTCTTTAGAAAGACGCTTGTGACTAGATTGGGCCCACCCGGATAATTCAGAATCATCTCTCCCGATTGAGATCCTTAACTTAATTACATCTGCAAAGTCCGTTTTATCATATAAAATAATATATTCACAGGTTCAAAGGATTAGGACAGGGACATTTTGGGGAGCCTATTGTTCAGCGTACCACAGATCAGTTGCTGTGTTATCGTTACTTTTTGTCTGGAGGAAAATAGAATTAGAAGCATAGAGTTTTTGTTCACATATGCCCAATGATCCTATGTGATTGAGCTCAGCAATCCTGATGTCTAGTTCTTCCTTCCTTAAGTCAGTCTCACACAAGGTTTCTCACCTGCAGCACCATTGGCATTTTGAGCCAGGTGTTTCTTTGCTGTGGGGAACTGTCCTGTGCACTGTGGGAATTTGAGAAGTATCTTTGGCCTTTCGCCACTGCATGCCAATAGCACTGCTCCCATTGTGACAACCAAAAATGTGTCTTTACATTTTTTGGGTGGTAGAAAAAAAATCATCCTAGTGGAGAATCAATGATCTAACTGAAAGCAGCCAAATTACTGTAATGGCCTCTTTAAAGGTCCTGATTTATAGAAGGCAAACGATCTGGTGATCTTAGTTGATGCTAATTTTAAAAAGGCAAATGTGTGTTATTTATTTCAGCATTGGAGTATAACTGTACTATTTTCATTTGTACAAAAGACAAGAAACTCAGAATTGCATCTTATTCATTGGCACTAACTCATCTATGTGACATGTACAATTTTGGGGGTATCAGACTGAGAGTGGTGTCTTAGGAAGCAACATCTTGCAAAAGCAACATCTTGGTGGCAGAACTGTGTCTCATTATTCTTGTTCCCACAGACCAAAATCTCCTGAACATAAATCCATTGTACTATGATGGTTCTCAAACACAAGGTGGTGGTGTTTCTGAAAGGACACAGGTCAAGTCCTAGAACTCACTCTTGACTAATTCCCCTGGCATTGATTCCCAAGCTGTAGTCATTTGTACACCTCTTTCATAATTTCTTTTTGCCATTATTTATATGCTTGCTATTTGTCTTCAAGTCAACTTATTTTTTTCAAACATAAATACTATTTTAACATGAATATACATGATATCATATGTTTTAGAATGCTATTGTAATTTTTCTAAAATACCTTAAACTAAATACATAACTAGAAAATGTTTTATGTTTGTCCATGTGCCATTTAAACCTATCTCACCATCAGATGCATATATGATACTTAAAGAAATGTTGCCCTGGAGGTGAGCAAAATCAACAAAGCCTGATGTTTATTTTTAATTCTAAAAATGTTTTTCCCATTTATTCTAGTTCCTCACAGATGAGGAAACATTAGAATATATAATAAACCAAACTGCTCACAGAGAGATGCTGGGAGCTCTCACAACCAGAAGGAAAATCTCAACACACCCTTCCTAAAAAATTTCCTTTTATTTTTAAAATATCCTCTCTCTATATAAAACCCTAATATGCAAATAAACCAAACAGCAGAACAACAGAACAACTGGTCGCTATGACGTGTGCTGACCACCAGGGGGCACACATGGAACATGGGGGGGCTGCAGGAGGTCGGCAACAAGCCGAGAGCTACAGGAGGGTGACAGCAACCTACTGGCACACAGATTCATGCGCAGAGCTACTAGTATTTATATAATAGTTTAAAATGTATGCCCTTAAAATATATAATTACCAGGTAGCTTGTACTGATATGTTTAACCTAAGACATTAGCCAGAAAAAGCACACTAAAAATTGGGGGAAATAATCCAGAGCAGCATTTCCCAAAGTATATCTCACAAAACTGGATCCTAATAGACATTTCATGAGAAAAATGGGGGCTTGGGGAAAATCTATAGTCAAATAATTTGGGAAATGCTATTAAACAAAATTAAAAGATATTTTTATTATAGGACTTCTCAGAGACTTTCATATCCTACTGTGCTTTGTAAAACTTAAGGGAAATATATATTAAGCCAGAAGTACTAAATTTATTTATTTATTTATTAACAAAACTCTTTTCTTTAAAAGCATCTCTTGGAACTGTTGTTCTAAGGAACATGTTTTGGGAAATGCTAGTCTATCTACTTTGGATATTTTCTTTTCACAGACTAAAGAGAACAAGCTCTAGGGTAATGGATATTTTTAAATGCATGGCATCTCATTTTTTACAAAGTAGCTAGAGGTACAAACTGGCTTTCTGGATTAACTTTGTCCAAAACTACCTTGTACCCCCAGGGACTTAAATAATATGATTGGATGTGAACGATAATTATACATAAAAGACAATTTGGAAATTCTTTTACTGGCTATCACATGGTTTGTGCTGGCTATTTCTTTGCTTTGA
>NW_005880266.1:0-6452 GCF_000147115.1 Myotis lucifugus | reverse complement strand
CTCTGACTTATTGAGACCATGGATAGTTAAGTCATCTCCACATTTGAGCACATACAGGGTTGTGGAGGCCTTTGCTAATAGCCCTTGTTGTCTATTTCTCCTGTTTCGATTTTCCTCATGGGGAAACCAAGGTACAGAGAGTGAGCCTGGACCGTAGGCAGGCCCCTCCCTCCCTTGTAGTCTCCTCTAGGTACAGAGCATGCTCAGGACATGGGGAAATGGCACTTCAGTGAGATGGTGCAGGCACAGGCTCTCTGCCTACCCCTACCCTTACCTGCCTCCATCACGTGGACTGGGGTTGGAGGCAGGCAGGCCATCCCTCCCAGCTCCTAGTATGTTGGCCTCTGTCCGACCTGCTGTGACATGCTTATGCAGTGTCCATCTTCCCCGTCAGACCAGGAGCCTGGCTGGGGCTGGGCCTGTGTCGCCCCCTGTCGTTAAGTAGTGCTTTGGGAAGGAGGGAGGGAGGGGAAGACAACAGACGGCCCGGCCAGACCCTTCCCTGTCTAGACTCCCATATACCCAGCTTGGTGGCTTTGGGGGTATTGGGCCACCCCAAGAAGCTGAAGCGGGAGCCATATTCTAGCAGAGTGATTCCGTCATGCATAAAATCATTGAGCACCTACTGTGTGCCCAGAAGGAGCCCCGAGGACACAGTGCACAACAAGAATCAGGTCCCTGCCCTGTGGGGTGCACCTCCCAGCTGGGAACCAGAGAAAATACACAGGATGAGAAGGTAAATGGTATTGGAGTGCGTGGAGGATGAGAAGGATAAGGCACTGCAGAGGGAAAGAGACTGGGGAGGCCTGTCATCTCAGGTGGGGGCCCGGGCAGGCCTGCAGAGAAAGTAACGCCTGAATGAGGAGAGGGAGGGAGCCCTGAGCGTGCCTGCAGACGAGAGAAGAGCCCTGAGGTGGGAGCAGGCCTGGAGTTGTGAGCAGGGAAGCTGGCATGACTGGAGAAGGGGTGAGTTGAGGTCAGAAATGGGGGGGAAGGAAAATTTGTAGGGCCTTGTAGATCGTGGTAAAGACTGGATGAGGTGGGAGACATGGAGGTTCCCAGGAGAGGAAGGCCGAGGTTTGGCTTTAAAAGGGTCAGTGCCACGGGGAGAAAGCAGGCTTGGTAGAAGCTTTTTAATGTTGGTATGACCCTGGAATCTAGCACACGGTTCCAAAGTGGCAAGGAGCCCAGAAAAGAAGGCAGGTGGTGAGGCCCAGCTGGCTGGCTCAGTCAGTTGGAGTGTCGTCCCTTACACCAAAAGGTTGCAGGTTTGACTCCCAGTCAGGCACATGCCTAGGCTGCAGATTAGATCCAGGGTGCGTGCAGGTGAAGGCAGCTGGTGAGGGACCCTTCCTGCTGCCCACTGACATGCTGGGGAAGAAGCGGGGGCTTTCCAGCACCGTCTCCTGCTTATCCTTGACCCACACAGACTAGAGACTGCCAGCACATGCAGGGCCCGGGGGGGTGGGGGGGGGCACAGCTGATAGGTCCTGGTTCCATAAACATGATCCACAGTGACCTGGCTCTGATGGGGGAAGACACCCAAGATGCAGGATGGAATGCCCAGTGACATCGAGTCAGGAAAAGCTCCCTAGAAGAAGTGACAGGCAGTTAGACCCTGGAAGAGGAGGAGGTGGGGCCAGGCCTTCTAGGTACCAGGCTTGGCTGGGCAGAGGTCTGCAGGGGACCTTTCTCATCCACATGCCCCTGTACTCGTCCTTGAAGGGAGATTGTCTCTAGCAGGTGCTGAGCCCAGGGCCTTGAGCCGGAAAAGAACTGAGGTTTGCTGTGGGGGTTGGAGAACTGCTCCATTTTTGGGTGGCTGCTGCAGGAAGAGCAGCCGAGTGTTTCCTCTTGTCCCTGTGGAGAGCTGGGGCGTGACTGTCCTTGGGAACTGGGTCAGCTGATGGGGGTGGGGTGGGCGATCCTGGATCCTCCAGCTGGTGTCCTCATTGCCCCTGCTCTGAGTGGCCAGTGCCCATGCTGGACAAGGTCCTCAGTGATCTGAGCTCACGGTGTCCCCCTGACCCTACAGAGCGTCAGAGAGGAATTGCCCGCAGGTGGCTTCACAATGGCCATGTGACTTGAGAGCCACGGCCTGCAGACAGATTATCTGAACTCCAGATCTCAGCTCCACTGCTGAACTTGGGCCAAGTCCCTTCACCTCTCCAGCCTCAGTTTTCTTATCTGTAGAACAGGCATTACAGAGATGGCTGCCTGCTGAGGTGTTCACTTGTGAGGAGCAAACTGTGGCCAACACAGAACAAGGGCTGAATGTCGGTCATAGTTTGTTAGGCTACTGTGATGGGAAGGGCTGAATGTCGGTCATAGTTTGTTAGGCTACTGTGATGGGAAGGCGAAATGAGTTCCTTGAACTCATTTTTTTTTCTCTTGTGACCTGTGGGTAGAAATTCTAGACATGTCTGTCTGTCTCTTTGTCTGTCTGTCTCTCTCTCTCTCTCTCTTTCTCTTTTTCTTTTGGTTAATCCTCACCTGAGGATATTTTTCCCATTGATTTTTTATTTTTTATATTTTAGAGAGAGAGAATGGATGGAAGGGAGGGAGGAAGTGGGAGGGAGGAAGAGAGAGAGAGAGAAACATTGATGTGAAAGAGACATCGATTGGTTGCCTCCCACATGGCCCCCAACTGGGGCTGGGGACTTAACCTGCAATCCTGGTACGTGTGTGCCCTTGACTGGGAATCGAACCCGAGATCCTTCGGTGCCTGTGCTGGCACTCTAACCACTAAGCAACACTGGCCAGGCCTCCATCCTTTCTTTTGAGGCAGCTAATGATATGTCTGTGCTGCGGTTTATGTAGCCACGTCTCTTCCTGGTGGACATGGAAGTGCTTTCTAGTTTTTCACTTTGTGAAAGCACTGTGGGACACGTTTTTGCATCTCTGTAGTGGTCCAGTTCTTTAGGCTGTTTGCTGTGTGACTTATTTCCCTCTTTTTAGCATCTCTGTTTGACAGGAGCCGTGATCTCTTAGCCTTGTTCCCAACATTTACTACGAAAACTCAAACAAGGAAAAATTGAGGGATTATTTAGTAAATACCTGTAAACTCAGTAAATACCTATGTCCTACAATGAATATTTTTTATTCTTTATCCCATATCTGGATTTGGATTTCTCTAGCTTGATGACAGGACCAGCACTGCCTTGTTAGTTACTTATTTTCCCCTCCATCTCAGTGTCAATATGGCTTTCAGACACCCTGGGCTCAGAAGGCATGCAGTAGCCTCTTACATCCACTTGAGGCCCTGCCCAGAAAGCATTTCTTCTGAAGGGCTCATGTCTAGGTGGGGGACCCCTTGAATAGCCAGGAGGGCAGGAGGGACATTGAGACAGACTTTGGGGAGGCAAACAGTAATGCTCTATTCCCCATACCATGTGGGTGCCTGGGGGAAAGGCAAATGGATCCCAGGGACGTGTGCCAGCTGGCAAGTGTTGGTGGCATGGAAACACACTGGGACACAGATTCGCATCTTTCACCGTGACCCACGGTGAGGGAGGTTCTGCATCCTGACCCGGTACCCAGTCTCGTGTGTGACACCACAGCAGAAGCTTCATCAGCTTCTGGTTGCTCAGTGGTCGAGTATCAGCCTATGAACCAGGAGGTCACTGTTCGATTCCTGGTTGGGGCACATACCTGGCTTGTGGGCTCGATCCCTCATCGCTGTTTCTATCTTTCTCCTTTTCCCTTCCTCTCTGAAATCATTAAAAAATATATTTTTAAAAATGTATATAACCCATGATCTGAGTGATATGTCATATTTCCTCTTTTATTCTGTTCATCCAAAAAGAATAAATGTGGTCACATCCATCTGTTGATTTTTTTTTTTTTTACTCATAATATGTCACTATGTGTATGTAGTTTTGCAAAATGCTTCATGAGAATGTCCGTTCCCTGGGGATGAGATCTTTGCCAGTTTTGCTCCTTGTGGAATCCCTGAGGTCTGGAGGGGGGCTTGGTCTATAGGAGCGCCCCACCCCCCATCAAATACTTGTCACGAGGATGAATCTATTGCTCTGTGGGTTCCTAGAATGATTGTGACTGATTCTTCACTTTCTCTGCTTGCAAAGCCCCTGTCCCACAAGGCCGTCTGCTCCCCACCCACTACAAGACCGCTTCTCTTTCTCATTTTAAACATCTTTCTTCCCGTTGCAGAATATGCTGAATTTTTGCACTGCAAGTCCAAAAAGTTTACAGACTTTGACGAAGTCCGACAGGAGATTGAAGCGGAGACCGACAGGGTCACGGGGACCAACAAAGGCATCTCCCCAGTGCCCATCAACCTGCGGGTCTACTCTCCGCACGGTAGGCAGCATGAGCACGTACCTATCACGGGGCAGAGGAGAGCTCACTGCGCCGGGCACAGGCTGGGTCGGCCTGACTGTCACAAAGAATATGTCCCCTCCCATTTTTCTCACATCCACCCAGCCCTCTTGATCTGTAGCTTCCCACTTTCGATAGAAAGGTGATACTGAGAAACTGATCTCAGCTCTCAGAAAAACAGCTGCCAGGAAGACTGTCAGGTGTGGTGGGGACTGGGGCAAATTGTAGCTAGATGCTCCTTTTACTTCTTTATGGATTTATTTTTAATTGAAAGAAAAAAATTTTTTTTTAAATATATTATTGATTTTTTTTACAGAAAGGAAGGAAGAGGGATAGAGAGTTAGAAACATCGATGAGAGAGAAACATCGATCAGCTGCCTCCTGCACACCCCCTACTGGGGATGTGCCCGCAACCAAGGTACATGCCCTTGACCGGAATTGAACCCGGGACCCTTCAGTCCACAGGCCGGCGCTCTCTCCACTGAGCCAAACCGGTTACGGCTGAAAGAAAATTTTAATTAAAGTTCACATTCAGTAGTTTATTAGTTCCAGGTGTACAGTATAGAGGTTAGACATTTATATAACTTAGGTGATACCCCCCGAAAGTTTAGTATCCACCTGACACCATACATAGTTATGACAGAATTATCGCCTGTACTCCCTGTGCTATGCTTTACATCCCGTGTCTATTTTGTAATTGCCATTTTTGTATACTCCTTTTAAAGGAGCAGATACCACTTGGCTCCCAGGTGATGGTGGCCACATAGTGACAAGTGAAATCAGGTCTTTCAGTTTCTCCAGAGGATCCAGAAAGACTTCTCTGCAGAAGTCCTGCCTTTAACACTCTGTGTCATCAAGAGAGCAGCCTATAGTCATCCACGGCCTCGGGCCCAGAGCACAGATTGCTAACTTAGATAGCATTTGGGGAATAGTCCAGCAGACTCTTAACTCCTCAGTATGGGATCCTTGTGATGAGTTTTAAAATTTATTTTTGAATAAATTATACCTATAGGCGGCTCACATTAAAAAATTACAAAAGAAAATACAGTAAATACCCACCCTGGCCCCCAATATTGCAAATATATTTCATGTTCTTCATATGATAATGCATATTTAAGCATTTATGAATATATGCATGTGTATATTTACTCAAATTGTAGTGTCATTTAAAAACCATCTATGCCTCTTTTTTGTGTGAATGCATCTCGGAGTGTGTTTCTTCTTATTAGAGTATCATCTTTTTGTTTTTAATGTTCCCTTAGTATTGGCTGAATCTTTGGGTTGAAATTTATTTAGCTATTTAAAGCAATTTTAGTATGCAAATACAGATGTTCTCATTTAAAACTATACCACCAAAATAGAGTAGATACAGAGTATCTGTAGGATAAGATCCCAGAAGGGGCGTTACTGGATCAAAAGGTGTGACCCAGTTGGAGCAGCAAGAGGAATCCTGAGGCCTGGCACCTGGTATTTGGGGAAATGAGCTGAGTGGCTGAAGTGGCTGTGTGTGCCTCCCCTCCCTCAGCTCTGATGACCTTTCCTTCTGGTTTCCCTTCCAGTGTTGAACTTGACCCTCATAGACCTCCCAGGCATCACCAAGGTACCTGTGGGGGACCAACCCCCAGACATCGAGTACCAAATCAAGGACATGATCCTGCAGTTCATCAGCCGGGAGAGCAGCCTCATCCTAGCCGTGACCCCTGCCAACATGGACCTGGCCAACTCAGATGCCCTCAAGATGGCCAAGGAGGTCGACCCACAAGGTAACCACCAAATCCTACAGCAGCAGCTCCCTCTTCCAGGTTCCCCTGAGCATTGCAACTTGCCGGCATCCTTGATTCCAGCCAAGTCACTAGTGTTCTCTTTGATGGTGGCCAGTGTTTGTTTTTTAATTGATTTCAGAGAGGAAGGGAGAGGAAGAGAGAGATAGAAATATCAATGATGAGAGAGGATCATTGATAGGTTGCCTCTCACAGGCCCTTCACTGGGGGTCATGCCTGCAACCCAGGCATATGCCCCGATTGAGAATCGAACTATGATCTCCTGGTTCATAGGTCGACACTCAACCATTGAGCCACGCTGGCCGGGTGGCCAGTGTTTATTGATTGAACATT
>NW_005880265.1:0-6453 GCF_000147115.1 Myotis lucifugus | reverse complement strand
CTGCTCTGGTTCAGAGATGGTCTCTGGACACGGTCCTGTGTGGCCCACGCAGACAGGGAGGCTGAGCCCTGCCTCTGCCTGGCTCCGGCACGAATGCTGACCCTCAGCTGCTCAGATACGACTCCTCCAGGAAGCCCTCCTTGGCCTCCCCAACCTTGAGGAGGCTGTGTCCGCGTGGTGCTCCAATGGACGGGTCTCAGCATCTTCTTCTGAACTCTCGGAATTGTCCAGAAGCTGCCAGGGCCAGACTCAGAGCACAGCGGCTCGGTGTCTCAGAGGGAGGGCTGAGCACCCTGCACAGCGACTCCATCGGAGCCTCCACATCTCGCCTCTAACGTGCAGGATGAGCCGTCGCCCGCCCGGGGGACGGGGCTCCGGAGAGAGCGGCTGCGCGGGGCCTGCTCGCCGCCGGGCCGTAGTTTTGTTTCTTCAGGAACAAGTGTTACTCAGACGCTACACGAAAATGGTTAACTAACCAACAAAAACCGTCTTTTTTCATGTAAAAGTGATGCCCGTGCATCAAGGGGCATCGAGGAAACGCTGCTGCTGGGGACCCTGCCGGCCCCGCTCCGCCACGCGCCGAAGGCACTGCACCCCAGTCCGGGCCCTGTCCCTGCCCCCTGCCCCGGGCGCTCGAATCTGTTCTAAAGGAAGGAAAACGGAGCTGTATCCTGACGGCTTTCCTTCACTAGGACACGGTACGAGCGTCCTCAGGCGCGTGTGCACAGGGGGTCCCCTTGGGCTCTCTCGACCCCAGGGGTGAGGAATGGGCAACGGGCACCAGGTGGGGCCTGGGCACCCGGGAGCTTCCTCTGCCCAAAACTTCTGCACGGATTTGACTTCCACAGACTCAGCGGGACCGGCCGAGTTCAGGGACGAGGGCGCATCGTGCAGACCGGCGGCTCTGAGCCAGGGCCAGTTCTGTGCCCAGGGGCCACCTGGAGACGTGCGTGGTCATCACTGGGCCCCCCAGGGTGGGGGTGCTACGGGCATCTACTGGGCCATTTGCAATGCACAGGACAGACCCCCAGCAAAGAAGGATGCGCCCCACGTGTTGACAGAGAGGAAGTGGAGGAGCGCTGGGGACGCACTGGCAGGTCGGCGAGACGTCGGCTGGGACAAGCAGGGGTGCCCGCTTCCGATGGCCCAGCTCCTCTCCCACAGGTCACAGTGGCACCCAACGCCCAAGGGTGACTCTGAGGGGGTCCCGTGAGGTGCCTGCCTGAAGCTCCCAGGACCCAGCCAGACAAGGGTGTTCTCACACTTCCGCTTATTCAATATGGAGATCGTGAAAGACATTTTAAAAATACATGTAGCACGTGGACATGATTAATCGTCACTCTCTGGCCCCGGCCGGCGTGGCTCAGTGGGTGAGTGCTGTCCCATGCACCAAAGGTCACGGTTCGATTCCCGTCAGGGCACAGGCCCGGGTTGTGGGCTGGATCCCGTGGGGGGCGTGCAGGAGGCAGCCGATCCATGATTCTCCCCTCCTCTCTCTCTCTCTCTCTCTCTCTCTCTCTCTCTCTCTCTCTCTCTCTCTCCCTTCCTCTCTGAAATCAGTAAAAATACGTTTAAAAGAACAATCTCCATTCCTTGGAGAGCCGGCCGCTTACCAGGTTCTCTATGGAGCTCTGGAACTCGCTGATTTTCTTCAGCGTCTCTTTGTCCCGCTTCACTTCATTTATGTACATGGCCAAGTCCTGGGAAACAGCAGTGTGGGCGGGGTTAGCAGGCCAGGCCGGCGGGGCCAGGGGGCTCAGCCCCACCCCATCCCGCACCGCCCAGGGCCGGGGGCTCAGCCCCACCCCATCCCGCACTGCCCAGAGCTGGGGGGCTCAGCCCCACCCCATCCCGCATCGCCCAGGGCCAGGGGGCTCAGCCCCACCCCATCCCGCACCGCCCAGGGCCAGGGGGCTCAGCCCCACCCCATCCCGCACCACCCAGGGCCAGGGGGCTCAGCCCCACCCCATCCCGCACCGCCCAGGGCCAGGGGGCTCAGCCCCACCCCATCCCGCACCGCCCAGGGCCGGGCACTTTCAAAGCATCTGCAGCCGGGCCAGCGGGGCTCAGTGGTTGAGCGTTGACCTGTGAGCCAGGAGGTCACGTTTCAAGTCCCAGTCGGGGCACAGGCCCGGGTTACGGGCTCCATCCCCAGTGAGGGGCGTGCAGGAGGCAGCCCATCAATGACTCTCTCTCATCATTGATGTTTCTGTCTCTCTCCCTCTCCCTTCCTCTCTGACATCAATTTAAAAAATATGTTTTTTAAAAAGCACCTTCCACCATGTGCCCGAAGTGGCTGGCTCTCAAGGCAGCAAGATAGTGAGAAGGGCCAACCCCACTTGACAAATAAAGAAACTCAGGAAGACAAGGTAAAACCAACCCCAAACCACACTCCAATCAGTGGGCCAAGAACCCCAAGCCCCTGCCTCCTGAGCCCCCAGGTGAGAGTAGATAATCACCAGCCAACTAGATTCGGATCAGCCCTGTCTGAGCCCTGGGGAGTGGCCACCCCAAAGGCCACCGCCTCCGGACCCTCGGCTGCACCAGGGCGAACCCCACCAGCTGTCCATGCCATGCAGCCTCCTGCTGGCCACCAGGGGGCAGTGCCCACTGCAATCCAGAGAGCAGAGCAACTGGGCAGGGCACCCAACGCTGCGGAGAGCCAGGGGACCCGGCCCACCCCGGAGAACCAGGAGGGTGGCACAGACCCTGCCCAGCAGGAGCGCAGGCTGCCGTGGGTGGAGCCGCAAGCCAGGCCACGATGGGGCTGGTCCGGCCTCCCCACAGAGCTCCTGCCCGGCCCGCGAGGAGCCCAGCGGCAGGGCAGAACCAGACCCGAGGCAGAAAGGCCACAAGACGGCCGGGCAGCTGTGTGACCACTGCAGCCGCGTGGCACAGGCCACAGGCCCACACGGGCGTGGAGTGAAGTCCCCCAGGAGCACAGGGCTGCTCAGAGGCGCTCTCCGCGCGGAGCATGCGCAATGGGGAACGGAATCCAGGGGCCACCCTCCTGGGAAACGTCCCCCCTGCCAAGACGGGGGACACGGGGGGCGGGGGGGGGCGGCTGCCAGCACTCAGAGCGGGGAAAGGATGGAGGGTGTTCAGGGCCTGGCGTGGCCAAGCTGCCTGGGACTCGGGCCCGTGGCAAGCACCGCAGAGCACCCAGGCCCCGGAGGCCCTGCACGCTGAGCCCGTGCCCGACGGGGCAGTGGGGCCACAGGAGGTCTCGGGGCAGCGGGGAGGTGTAGCTGCCAGTGGGTTGGCACAGGCCCGGGAGGCGGGGGAGGTGGTGTGGCTCGGGGTGGGGGAGGCGGGCATATCAGAAGCGGAAGTCCCAGGGCTGGGCAGCAGGCAGCACAGGCCAGATGCCCAGAACTGAGTCCAGGGCCTGGGAACCTGAGGCCCAAGCGGACGGCGGGAAAGCCTGCAGCGCCCCCGGCCCCGACCCTCTGCCCGCCGGTGGGTCTCCCCCACCACCCCGTGCCCTGCTCCCCAGGAAACGCTACATCTAGGGTCACAGGCTTGTTCGCTAAGCACCAGGCCTGCCCGGCCTCTCCCTGCCTCAGTTTACCCACCCACCTGCATGGCTTCCAGTGCTTCCTTCAGCTGCTGCTCTCGGGCCGGTCGGTGGAATGGCTCAGAAGTTCCTGAGGGGGTGAGAAGGGAGCCATGCGTGACCCCTCAGGGGGTCCTGGCCTCTGCCCTCGCCCCCACCGGGCACAGCGTGCGGGCACAGAGTGAGGCCTCCTGAGACAGACGGGCTCAGCCGCCCCCTCCAGCAGAGAGCGGGCCCCCACCCAGGCCACACGCTGCTTCAGGGAGGGTGTCCCCAAGTCCTGTGGGTAACAGGAGCCGCTAGCAGCACAAAGGTGGGTGCTGAGCCCCCAGGGAACAGGCTGGTTCACGGAAGATCCTCCCTCAGCCCCTCCAGAACCAGCGTCGCCCCCGGTCCGCCTGCCCAGGGCTCCCTATTCCCATTCCCCGGGGCTGCCGGGAGCTCAGGGCGGCTAAGGCGCAGCCACGGGCACGCTCACTCCTGGCCGGGGGAGGCGTCCCGTCTCTCCCACTTTCTCTGCTCGCTTGCCCACTTCATCCTAGTTCTCCTTCGTACACTGACTGGGCAAACGGCACAGAGAGCAGCTCCCAGTGCCCCTGGCGCTCTGTGCGCTAGCACGGTGTCGAATGTGTCTGCTGGCTCTAGCCTCCCCGTGGCTCCGCCCGGCCGGGCACGGAGGCTGAGGGCTCACCTTCAGGAGGAGGTGGTACTTGAGCACCCGCTGCATGGGCACCACCAGCAGGTCCTGCAGCTTGAACTTCCCGTCCTGGACCTTCAGCGTGCATTCCTGGGCGTCGGGGCAGCAAGGCGATGAGGGGCGTCCTTGCCCGGGGACGCTGGACCCCGACGCTCCCACACCCCGGCCGGGGGCAGACCTGAGGCCGGAACTGGGGCCCGGGTGTCCCGTCCTTGTCTGGCCTGGCTCCCAGAACCCCCTCCCCCATCGCCAGGTGCGGGGCTGCCGCCTCTCACAGCCTCGGGTCCGCAGTGGCCACACGAGGACTGCACTTCGGGGGCTGGCGCCCACTGGGCCTGCCTCAACACCCTCGGGGAGCCGGCTCTCATTAGGGGGACCACCTGCGGAACCAGGGGCTCCCCCTCATTGTCTGGGCACTGGGCATCCCCGCACTGCTGAGCAAAGGGGCCCAGCACTGGGACCCACTCCAGAAACAGGATCCGACGGGAACCCAGCCGGGGAGCAGCCTGGCACCCCGAGGAGGGGAACGAGGACAGGGTCCTGAGTGGGGCTCATGTGGGAAACCCCACAGGAGACCGGCCCTGAGCCCGGGCGAGATGGGAGTGGGGGAGGCTCCACAGCTCCCAGCAAACATCCGTCACTGGGGTCCCCTTGGGGTCCACGTCGGCCAGGGTGAGGGTTCGGTCACAGCCCCGCACTGAGCCAGATCCGGTCCTTGGGGCCTACCTCACCTGCACCCAGGGGCTCAGGCCGTCTTTTGGCCAGGACAGTGCCCTCCACCTGCTCACTGCCCACCCACAGAGGAAAAACCACCTGCTAAAATCCACACAAAAAAGTCCTATCAGCCAGGCCGGTGTGGCTCAGTGGTTGAGCGTCGACCTATGAACCAGAGGTCCCGGTTCGATTCCTGGTCAGGGCACAGGCCCAGGTTGCGGGCTCGACCCCCAGTGGGGGCGTGCAGGAGGCAGCCGATCCATGATTCTCTCTCATCATTGATGTTTCTCTCTCTCCCTCTCCCTTCCTCTCTTAAATCAATAAAAATTTTAAAAAGAAAAAGGTATATCACTACCCCATCCCCACCTTCCCACAACGGGGTGAGCAGGAGGCCATGGAGCTGCAGCCTCAGGGGGATGAGCCAGGGGCCGGGCCGGGAGCCACTGTTACCTCCACTTTCAGCCTGAAGTCCTCCCGGCTGGCGAGGAGCTGGTTCAGCGTGTTCTGAGCGTGCTCCATGTGGCTGCAGTACTCCCCGTAGATCAGGAGCCTGGGCATGCACATGCGGACATGTAGAGTCACATGTGTGCACACACGTGCGCACACATGCACACGCACACATGCACAGATGCACACACGCCACCTGCCGCGGGTGGCACACAGCCAGGGGACCCGCCGGTGAAGCCGCTGGTCAGCTCTACACTGTCCCGCCCGGACCCAGAGAGGCGCCCAGGCGTCCCCGAGGCCCCGCAGCCGGGAGGGGCCGCCACCCACCTCTCCTTGAATTCCAGGAAGACCTTGGCCAGCGTGCCGCCGCCCGCCATCATGGCCACGTCGATAGCCCGCAGGAAGCTGTGGTGCACCCTGATCAGGTCCTGGAGGGAAAGCCAGAGGGGCCACGGGTCCCTGTTCGCTCCCGGACGGAGAGGCCCGGGCGTGGGGGTGCGTCCCAAGAAGTGTGGGTGTAACCCAGTCAGGAGGGCCATGGGGCTGGCCGCCCGAGGAGGCCTGAGCACACCAAGTCCCCAAAACCAAGTCCCTCCTCTCATCTGCCAGCCACAAAACACCCCTTAGCCAGGACCCACCGAGCCCTAGGCAGGGACGCAGCGCAGCCCGGGACCCGGGACAGAGCCCGCAGGTGGGCATAGCTGGGACCCGGGACAGAGCCGGCAGGGGGGGGCGCAGCCCGGGACCCGGGACAGAGCCCGCAGGGGGGGCATAGCTGGAACCTGGGACAGAGCTCGCAGGGGGCACAGCCCGGGGACCCAGAACAGAGCCTGCAGGGGTTGCAGGCCGGGACCCGGGACAGAGCCCGCAGGTGGGCATAGCTGGGACCTGGGACAGAGCCCACAGGTGGGCATAGCTGGGACCTGGGACAGAGCCCACAGGTGGGCATAGCTGGGACCTGGGACAGAGCCTGCAGGGGGTTACAGCCTCCTTACCGCACAGAGCCCGCAGGCGGCACACAGGGCCTCACCTCCAGGTT
>NW_005880264.1:0-6453 GCF_000147115.1 Myotis lucifugus | reverse complement strand
CAGGCCTAGAGGGAGGGGAGGGTAATGAGGAGGCAGAATGGGAGGGAGCCGGCCCCTGCTCTGGGGTGGAGTGAGGAGCCTTCCCTCCAGTCTGGGTGCTTGTGACGTGGGCCATGTCCCGGGAGATAGAGGGCAGAAAGCTGATGTCCTCCTCCTGTGAGGCCGGGGAGCTCAGCCGCCACCTGTCATCCTCCAGCCCGGTCCCCCTCCTTCCTCCAGCCCCCCGTACCCCTTACACACAAACGCTGTGTGGATCACCCAGGTAACAACAGCAAACAGCCCCCTTGGACAATGGCAGAGTAGTGTTCTCTTTTGTTCTCACCAAGTTGGTGCCCCCTTTGCCTCATGCCCCCCCCCCACCCCAATGCCTGTGTCACATTTGGGGCTGACGTGCTCACAGGCACACACGGAGGAATTCCTCCATTGTCTTGTGGTTTTCTGGCGGCGCCGTGTTATTTTGTTTTCACTTTTTAGGCAACCAGAAGTGAACCCCAGCCTCTCTGCTCTCCCGATGCCTCCCTCTTCCCCTGTGGGCTGTCCCTGCCCCTTCCCCTGGCCCCAGGTTGGGCTGGGCCACACCCAGCTCCGGCCACATGAATGAATGAACAGTAATTTGTAGGCCCCTGCCTCCTGCAGGGCTCCGACCCTCAGCCCAGGACTGGGGGGCTGGGACCCTGCAAAGCCCCAGGTTGTCTTTGGGAAGCAGGTCTCCTCAGAGTCTCAGCTGCTGGGCAGGTGGGGCCCATGCCCTGATGATGGTCTAGAGTCTTCTGGGGGACAGGGGAGGCTCTTGGGAGGGGCCTCAGGTTGTGGCCTCCAGACAGGGACAGGTGGGTCCAAGCCCTGCCTGAGGTTGCCCACCTGTGACAGGTGTGTTCCTTCACCTCCTTGACCCTCAGTTTCTTCTGTTAAGTGAGGGTACCAATTCATTCTTTGTGGGGATGTTAAGGCACAAAGCTAATGCAGTGTTGTGAGTTAAAGCACTTTTCACCACCGACAGCGAGAAGGGCTCCGTGAACGGGAATGGCTTTTATTCACCCAGGAGTCCAAACTGGACCCGTGGGCTCAAAGTTGACACAGGAGAGCTGCCAGCAGTGCACTTGGCCTGCAGCCAGCTCTGGGCTGCCTGGGCGCCTGCCCTGGGGGTGGGGAAGGGAGCGGTGACACTAAGTGGGTGGAGGTGTGCAGAGACATTTTATTTTTAAAATATTTTTATTGATTTCAGAGAGGAAGGAAGAGGGATAGAGAGATAGAAACATCAATGATGAGAGAGAATCATTGATCGGCTGCCTCCTGCACGTCCCACACTGGGGACTGAGCCCACAACCTGGGCATGTGCCCTGACTGGAATCGAATCGTGACCTCTGTTTCATAGGTCGATGCTCAACCACTGAGCCACGCCGGCCGGGTGAGAGAGACATTTTAGAAGGTTCCAAGGCTAGAAGAGGAGGGTTGTGTCTGTGAGACTTTTTTGTAAATAATTTTTTTTCAATTACAATTGACATATAATACAATGGACCCAGTGGACAGGCAGGGCCCCTGCAGGCTCAGGACTCCAGGCTCCTACATATAATTGACATATTATATTAGTTCCAGGTGTAGAGCAGGAGTGATTAGACATTTATATAACCTATGAAATGACCACCCTGGTAAAGTGACCCATCTGATACCATACGTAGTTATCACAATATTGTCTGCTGAGCCTGCACTTGTGGAGGTGGTTGGGTGGTGCTTTGATGTGGTCTGAAGCTGTCCACTGGGTGCGCTAGCTCGGGGCTGCCTGGGAGGTCAGGCCAAGGTCAGCCACTGCCCGTGTCCTGCTTGGGAATCCCCAGCTTGAGTTACAAAATAATCTGCAGGCGGCCGCTCCTTGTGCTGGGCTTGGAGGTGCTTGGGAGAGGCCAACTGTGCACCAAGGCTGCCTGCAGCTAGTGCCTAGCCTGGGGCCACTTAGCAAGAGGTGTGCCTAGGCCAAATGCTGCTTGTTTGAGAGATTTTAGGAAATCTGAAGCATGAGCCAAGACAGGCTATTTGTATGGAAAAGTCACTGGAAATGACTTCAGAGGGCCCGAAAGTTGGGTGGGGTTAGGTCACAGAGAATCACTGGGGTGGGTGAACCATGTTAACCAGGTTGATGGAGACTCAGATATGCTGCCTGTCTGCTGGCTCTGTGGTCAGGGGGCTCAGCAAAGGAACAATGGCTTCTGCCAGCACCTCTGTCGGGGAGAAAGCTGCCTTTGTCCAGGCCTGGATGGACAATTCAGCCCCCCCACCCCCAACTCCCGTATGTTCTGGTGCCTTTTGAGCTGCTGCTCTAACTACTGAGCGAGCCAGCCAGGGCACCCTCCTGATTTTCAGCCTCCACATCTGGGTGTGGGACCAGCATTCAGCGTCTCCACCCCTCCTACCAGTCTTGATGTGGCTTTTTCTCTGTATCCTCAATTGTAGGACTTCTGTTCAGCTGGGTTTCAGGCAGTTCTGAATGATGGTGGTTCTGTCGTTTGGTTGTAATTTTGATGTGGTTGTGGGAGGAGGCGAGGACCGCATTTGCCTTTGCCGCCATCTTGACCGGAAGCTGTCATCTCTGTCCTCTGCCTTCTGAATTCAGCAGAAGTGGCATTCTGGAGCTTCTAGGGCCACCCCAAAAGACGCCTGAAACCTCCTCCCAGGTCTCTTAGAATGAATGTTGTGGCCGAAACTGGTTTGGCTCAGTGGATAGAGCGTCGGCCTGCGGACTGAAAGGTCCCAGGTTCGATTCCGGTCAAGGGCATGTACCTGGGTTGTGGGCACATCCCCAGTAGGAGATGTGCAGGAGGCAGCTGATCGATGTTTCTCTCTCATCGATGTTTCTAACTCTCTATCTCTCTCCCTTCCTCTCTGTAAAAAAATCAATAAAATATATTTAAAAAAAGAATGGATGTTGTGGGGGCAGCCAGCTGCCCTAGGAGACGTCCAGCTGCTCTGAGACGGCCATGCTGAGGGTAGCCCAGGCTAACCACACGGAGCCGCCTGCTCAGTTCCTGTTGTTCACGCCATCTTAGCCCAGGCGTATGGTTTGGAGGCTGAGAAGCCCATGATCTGCCGTCTGCAAGGTGCAGAGCCAGGAAAGCTGGCGGTACAAGTCCCGTTCCCAGCCTGATTCCGAGGCCTGGGAACCACGAGCGATTGCCGCTGCCTCAGCTCCAGCAGAGCTGTGTGTGTGGGACTTGGATTCGAGCTGGTGCGCAGTGGCCAGGGGCCAGGCTGGCGCTGTGCTCGGGCTCTGTGCCTGGCCCTGGGTTTTGCAGACTGAGACCTGCCTGTTCTGTAGCTGCTTGCTTTTCCTGTTTTTCTGTGCTGGGCTGGGGGTGGCAGGGCTGGTTCAAATCCTTGTGGCCAAATTCCTGACCAGAGGGTCGGGGAGGGAAGGAGGGAGGAAAGGGAAGGACATAGCCTGGCCTAAGCCATGGAAGGTAGCTTGGTGGTCCCCAGCCTGGGGGTCTCACTCCTCCTTTGGCCCTGAGAACCTTCTCCTAATTTTGGTTCCTGGAAGAATGGGCACCTGCCCTGCCAACTTCGGCTGGGCTGTGGGGCTAGTGAGGGAACCTGTTATGTCCTGAGTTGAAGAAACATTCCTCCCTGGGACTTCCCTGCACTCTTTCCTGTGTAGTGCTCCACCTCCACCCCCAGGGGTGGGAGCATTTGCCCCAGACTGCCTCTGGGCCTTGCTGCCCAGGACCCTATAGGCATAGGCGACAGAACAAGGGTGGGACGGCTAAAGGGAGGAGGCAGAGGGGAGGTAGATGCCCAGAGCCAAGCTGGGCTCGAGCCCCAAGCAGGGGCAGTGGCTCATCTACTACTTCAGTGGAGGGGCTGGAGGACTGCCTGGAGGAGGCAGCCCTGCTCATCTCAGCATGGTGGTGCCGTCTTTTCACCATTAATAAAATGCACCTGTCCTCTATCCAGACTGTATAAAGAACTCCTACTGATAAGGAAGGAGTAGTCATGTGACAGAAAACGGACAGGGCACCTGACCAAGCACTTCTCACAGACGTGGTCCAGACGATCAGTGACTTATGTCATAGACAAACAGCAAGTGGCCTGGCCGGTGTGGCTCAGTGGTTGAGCATCGGCCCTTGACTCATGCACCAAGAGGTCACTGGTTCGATTCCCAATCAGGGCACATGCCTGGATTGCAGGCTTGATCCCTAGGAGGGGGCATGCAGGAGGCAGCCAATTGATGTTTCTCTTTTATCAATGTTTCTATTTCCCTCTCCCTCCCCCTCTTTCTCTAAAAATTAATAGAAACATTTTTTTTAAAAAAGAAAAACAGTAAGTGGTCACTAGGGAAATTTAACACACCACCAACTGCAGGGACCCACATGCAGACCCCAGGATGAAGACTAGCACGGCCGGCGCTGTGGGCTGGAGCACCCAGAAGCTGGGCTGCGTGGCTGGCGGGTGAGATCAGCACAGCACAGCGGGCGCCACGCGAGCCTCTGGTAGCTGCTCAGGCACCAGCTCTCAGGAGCCCTCTCGCAGGAGATGTGTGCGTCCTTCGCAGCCTCATTTCTAATAGCCTTAAGCTGGAGACCTTCCCCATGTCCGTCATCGGTGGACGGACCATGACTGGGGCACACACAGCAGCCTGGGGTACAGAGCGAGCTGAGACACGGCTGTGCGTGGCGATGCGGGGCCTCGGCGATGCCAGGTTGAGTGAGAGCCAGACACACAGAGCAGACGCTGCTGTCACTTCTACATCTAATCGATGCCCGTAGGAGGCAGGACAGCGGGTTCCTCCGGGAAGGGTGGTTTTGGAAGGGCAGAGCGCTGCTGGGCACTCACCAGGTGAGCCACCTGTGACGGGAGCGCATTGCCCTGCGAGTCACACTCTGTAACAAGTAGCTTCTCAGCCCTGCAGAGGTTCCGGGAGGCCCACCTGGTGCCCTGGCCTCTCCCCTTGACTGTTGGCCACCCCCAGCTTCATCATCCAAGGCACTGGGGCCTCGTGGTCAGGACCCAGGAGCCTGCTTCCTGCCGGATGGGGTGTTGGCCGGGTTCCCAGCCCCCTGCTCGTGGACAAGGGTGCTGTCCGGCTGCTGTGGGTGCCTGTCTCATGCCTGTGCTCCTCGGTTTCAGGGCTACGAGGGCCTCGTGGAAGGAGGCGAGAACATCAAGCCAGCCAACTGGCTCAGCGTCTCTAACATCATCCAGCTGGTAAGGCCTGCCTTGAGCCCTTTCCACCTGTGAGCACATGTGTGTGCACACAGACACAGAGAGACAGACATGCAGACACACACAGAGACTATGCAAAGAAGCGTACCCGTCCCCCAGGGGCTGGCTTCAGGCTCACCAAGTCGTCTGGCTGCCGTGGGTTGTGGAGTGGCAATGGCCCTGGGGTGCCTCCACTACAAGAGTTCACTCTCAGCTCCAGCTAAGGGTGCAGGAAGGAGGGGACACTGGACAAGGCCTGGCGCGGCATCTGAGTAGCCTCCCCTTCGTCACCACTCTGACCCGCCAGTGACCAAGGCCCAGGTTTCCCTCCAGCTGACTGGGCAGGGGCGGGCACCTTGCTGGCCAGGACTCCTAGGAGTGGTGGTTTTGGAGTCATGTCTCTGTGGGGAGACCCTCATCCTCCCACAGAGCTGGGACAGGGGTGCAGGCCTTGTCACCTGTTTACCCCAGGCCAGCTGATGACACCCGGCTTATTCAAGTGGCCAGTCATTATCACGAGCCACAAATGGGTCGGTGGGCGCAGTGGGCAGGGGGCCTGCTCGCTTGGTTACCCTTTTTGAACTTCCCAAGACTGACAGGTGGATAGTCTCCTCCTCCCGGTATGTTCCGGGAGGAAGGCCCGGGGAGGGGGACCCCGGCCCAGGCTTCTGGAGGAGGCCCTGGACTTCGCCCTCTCAGTTCTGCAGGGTCCACCGTCCCCCGCAACCCCCCAGTACAGGTCCCTTCTGCTGCCTTGTTGGTCAAGGCTCCCCTCTCCTTTGCACAGGGTGGCACCATCATCGGCAGTGCCCGCTGCAAGGCCTTCACCACGCGGGAGGGGCGCCTGGCAGCCGCTTACAACCTGGTCCATCGCGGCATCACCAACTTGTGCGTCATAGGTGGAGATGGCAGCCTCACGGGCGCCAACATCTTCCGCAGCGAGTGGGGCAGCCTGCTGGAGGAGCTGGTGAAGGAAGGTGGGTCAGCGGCCAGAGCCGGCTGGGAGGGGAGTCGGGTGGGGGGGTGGGGGTGCTCGGAGGCCTCAGCACCTGCCTCGCTCCTGGTGGCAGTGGGATAGGCAGGACGAGGGGAGGCGGGAGACGCTGCTCTGGCTGCTGGCCAGAGGAGTGGGCCTGGGCCAACCCCAAGGTCAGTACGACCCTACGCCGCTGCAGAAACCTGTCGACTGGGATGTGTCTGGTAGTGAGGTTCATGGTTTGAGCCCGAGCCCCTGGAACCCCTCTTCAGGGCCCCCTACGG
>NW_005880263.1:0-6453 GCF_000147115.1 Myotis lucifugus | reverse complement strand
CTTAATATTTTTGGATTCTTTTTTCATTTTGCTTTTCCGGATAGGGATTTTTGCTTCTTCATATTTCAGATCTTTGACTTGATTCTTGGGATCCTCTTGTCTGCTATTGGATCTCTGTATATTATTCTTTATTTCAGTCAGTGTATGTTTAATTTCTGACTGGTCCTTTTCCATTTTTTTGGCATTCTCATTAAGATCCTTGAAGGTCTCACTAAGTTCTTCGGAGGTTCGTAGAAGATTCTTGAGTAACCTTATAACTGTGGTTCTGAACTCTATGTCCTCCATTAGTTTGCTTTCCTCCATTTCTTTCATTTGTGACATGTTTCTTTGTCTTTGCATTTTTGGCTGACTGCGAGGAGCCATTTTCTGTGCTGGAGACACCCTTATGTGTGTGGGTCCACCCAGCAGGGGCTACAGCAATATCAACAGATTTCTCCTCTTTGTTTGGAATTTGGAAGTTTTGGAGCTCTCTGATTCACTGCAGATTGTTAGGCTGCAAAAGCACAGGTGCCTCCTTTGTGCCGCTGAGCACAGCTTGGGAGGGGATGTAGTGGGGCGGGGTCTCAGAGAGTTCCCAGGGTGGGGCAAACAGCAATGGTGTCGTCAGCGACCCCGCGACTCCCCGAGTGCCGCACGCCCCCACAGCCCTGCGAGCAGCTCTGTGAGAAAGTCACCTTCGCTTTCCGACCCGCTGCAAGACAGTCCCGTTTCTCCCCGTAGGAGCCTGGGACCCCAGCCTCTTGCCGTAAATGAGTTCAGTGCGTTCGTTCGAGAGCTTGTCCCCTTCCGATTGAAAAAAACCGCACACCCAGGTGCAGCAGCCTCGCGTGCGCCCCCGTACCTCTGTTCTTGGCGCCTCTCCCCTCCTACTCGGTCTCAATGCGCTTTTTTCTTTCCTTCTAGTTGTAGAACTTCCACTTGATCAGTTTTCCCGTGGTTCTGGATGATAGCTGTTTTGTCTTATAGTTGTGGTTTTAATGTTGTTGTGGGGGGCAGCACGTAAAGGTTTGTTCCTTATGCCGCCATCTTGGTTCCTCTCTCTCTTCCATTGTGTTCTTTATTGCAGCTATGTCGTTCTTCATTTCCTCTTGGTTCCTTTTCATGTTGGTGACATTCTCATTCAGCTCCTTATAATTCTCATTGAGTTATGTGTATTTGTCATCCAGCCGTTTGAGCATCCTTATAACCATTACTCTGAATTCTTTCTCTGATAAGTTAGTAGCCTCAATTTCATTTAACTCCCTTTCTGGTGATTTCTCTTTTTCTTTCCTTTGTGGATTGCTTTTTTGTCTTCCCATGTTTTGCTGTAATGTTTTAATTGTAGCTCCGATTGCTTTGCTACCCAGTTTCTTTTGGGTATGGTGCTCAGGTCTCCTGGGCTTGGTAGTCTAGTGTAGCTCCCTACTTGAGCTATTTGGGCTCTCTTGATGTAGGCCTGTGAGCTGGAAAGGCGCAACTGAAGTGTCTAGAAGTCAGCAGCCATGGAGGGGGTCTTCCAATTTTTGCTGTCTTGCGCCCTTGGTTGAAATCAACGTGTGCCCAGCGGGGACTCACAGTGGCACCCAGGAACCGTCTGTTGGGGTGGTGGGGCTCAGGAGGCCTGCGTTCTGGAAAGGCGTGACTGTGGTGTGCAGAGTTCTGTAGTTGTGGGGTGGGCAGACTCAGCTTTTGCTGCTCCCTCTGTGGTTGTATACACGCGATCCCAGCGGCAGTTCACAGGGGCACCTGTGGTGTGTTTGCCAGCAGGGTGTACTGACATACTCTGAAGGGCCCTGGCACTGAAGCCACTGGATTGCAATGTCTTTGGGCAGATATCCCAGAAGAGGGAATTCAGTGTTTCTACAGCCCAGCAGTGCACCCATGTTTGTTTAAGTGCATGTCCAGCGGGGCTCACAGCGGGGCCCCAGGGCTGCCTGTGGAGCGGTGGTCTTGGGAGACCTGCACGCTGGAAAAGCATGCAACTGTAGTGTCCAGAGTTCTGCAGCTGTGGGGTGGGGAAACTGAATTTTTGCTGATGTACCTGTGGTGGATAGGCGCGCATTCCTGGTGGTGGCACACAGGAGCACCCGCAGTGAGTTTGCTAGCCCAGGTGCACTGAAGCACTCTGAAGGGCCCTGGCATTCTTAATCGTGGCGTCTTTGGGCCGGTATCCAGGATGGGTGAATTCAGAATTTCTACTGCCCAGGGAGTGCGTCCCTATTTGTCCGAGATCGGACCCAGCGGAGGCTCATTGCAGCTTCCCAAAGTGCCCTGTGGATAGATGGGCTCAGGGGAAATGAGTAACTGTGGCAGTGTCTTTGCCGGGCGCTGAGCTCTGACGCACTCTGAGGTGCCCTGGCGCTGAAGGGCCCTGGTGCTGAAGTCGCAACTGGGTGTGTGTGGCAGTTATTCAGGCAGAGGGAATTCAGAATTTCTATTGGGGGGCAGTGCACCTGTGTCTGTACAAAATCACACCCAGCTGGGGCTTACAGTGACTCCCATGAGAAGTCTATGGAATGGTGTGCCTCAGAGACCTGCGCTTTGGAGACCTGCCCTTTGGAGACCTGCGCACTGGAGACGCGAGAATGCGATGTTGGAGGTCTGCCTCTGGGGAGGGGGAGGCTGCACTTACTGCTGCGGGCGCGGTTCTCCTTTGGAGGTGGAGATCCCAGGGTCTGCGAGTCTGTGGGTGTGGTGCAGGATTTTGGCTGGAGTGGCTGCTGGGTCTCGGGCAGTGTCCAAAGCCTGTCTGGGTGGTGGTGCTGATGAGTTCCTAGAAGAGGCCACTCTCTCCTTTAAGATGGCGTGGGCTCCGTACCCGAGTCCGGCAGTCCGGGGAGTGTCCACAGCGGTGGAAGTCTCTCCGTGTCCCAGAGAGCCTGGTCTGCCAGCCTCTGCTGCTCCTGCCAGATTTCACTGTCCCTCACTCACTCACACACACAACACACATATCCACACACTCTCCTTTCATCCCCTCACTCACTCACTTCCTATCCCTCACCTCCGTCCTGCCAGCCGCCATCTTTTTTCTCCCTTAATATTGATTTGTTATTTCTTTCCAATATTCTTGGTGAGGGCATCTATCCTGTTTCTGTTTCTTTTTGAGTTCCAGGCAGCCCTCTCTCCAGTGGCCTTCCTTTTTGCAATAGGCACATTGATTGACGCCTAGTGGGTCTTTCTCTTTTCATTTCGGGTCCTGTCTCTCCTTCTAGTTTCCCCGCACTGTTTCTTAAAAAAACGGTGGTCTACTTTAATTTCCTTGTTTCCTGGGCATGGTAAACTTTAAAGGCTATGTCCACCAGCTGGGAGGGATTCATTTCCAACACCCAGTCTAAATGTTGGAGCTTCCTTCTGATATCTAGGGCACTTTGCCCAATAAAAGTCATATTTACCACCCAGACATTTTCTGGTGCCTGTGGGTCAGCATCAGTGTGCTTTTGATAGGCCTGATAGATCCTTTCTAAAACTTCAGAAGGATCTTCATTTGGTTTCTGTTGAACTGCCTGTATCATATTCAAGCTCTTTTGTTTAGGCACCCCTTTCTTCAGCCCTTCCAATATGCACCTTTTGTAATATTCTAGGAAAGCTAGGTCCCTGCTATTCAGGTCCCACTGGGCTCTGTCAAGAGAATTTCCCTGGCTGGGTTGGGAGGGTCCCATTAGGATTCTCTTGATGGAGACAATGAACCTCTTCATTAGCATCATATATAGCTAGCCACCTTTCATCTGCCGTTATCAGGATGTTAAGGAGAGCCTGTACATCTTCCCAGTTTGGATCGTGAGTGGCAAAAATTGAGGTGATAAGATCTGTCATTTTCTCAGGATTATCCCTATATGAGGGGTTGGAATTTTCCCAGTTCAGTAAATCTCAAGTAGAAAATGAAGTATGGGCCCAGTAATGGCCAGTGGACTGGCCTTTCTAGTTTATTTTGCCTATAGGATATTACCTCAAAGGGAATTGTCCTGCTCTGGATAGGGATGCTCCCTGGCCACATTGGGTGCCCTGCAGGTCTTCTAGGGGGAGACCATTCCCTCATCATACAGGGGTGGGGCTGTCATCCCTCTGGGCCCTATTTCAAGGTTATCTAGCAGTGGGGATGGTAATGGGGTGAAATTTTCCTGCTGCTAATCCTGGGTCCTCCGGGTTCAGGGCATTAAAGAGGCGCATTTCCTCATTTTCCTTTTCTTCCTGTGTCTTTTTATAATGGAGGAGTTTTTATTTTAAAAATTTTAATTGATTTGAGAGAGTGGGAGAGAGGAAGAGAGAGAGAGAAACATCAGTGATGAAAGAGAATCATTAATGGGCTGCCTCTTGCATACCTCCTACTGGGGATCGAGCCAGCAACGCAGGTGTGTGCCTTGACCGAGAATCGAACCAGCCACCTCTTAGCTCATAGGTCGACATTCAACTACTGAGCCACACCAGCAGGGCTAGGGGAGGAGTTTTGAAGCCAATTCCCTTCTCTGTATCATTAGTTTGTTCCTTTTCTTTGCCAAATCCTTATTGTTTAAAGACATAAACGCCTGGACATAAAGGATTTTGTCCTATTTTCATGAACGTAGGCAAAACAATTCCAACTGTATGATAGTGTAGTAATTTAGGAAATCACTAAGGGGTTATTTTTCTTCATAGTCTAACGCAGTGGTCGGCAAACTCATTAGTCAACAGAGCCAAATATCAACAGTACGATTAATTTATTTTGAGAGCCAAAATTTTTTTTTTTTTCCAGTTGATCAGCAGCCTAGCCAGGTTCTCTAGCCAGGTTCTAGCCAGGATCTCCAGCCAGGTTCTGTGTTTTATTGTCTTGTTACATTTGTATTTATACCAGTTGATTTTAATCCTATCAATTTCTATTCCAAAGGTTAGGGCGTTTCTTATCTCCATTCCAGGGAGTAAAGCTTATGTAGCTTTGTGGGGGGCGGGGGGGGGGAGGTTGGGGGTCAATGGGGGGATGAGGACACATTTGCAATACCTTAACCAATAAAGAAATTAAAAATGAAATAAAATAAAATAAAATAAAAGTAACATATGATTGTTACAAAAAAAAATAAATAAAGTGATTAACTACCCGCCTGGCACTTAGTTAAGGGGTTTTATTCCCTCCCTCCCTAACTTCAGGGAAAAATCCCTACCTAGGGCCCTAACTGGTTTGGCTCAGTGGATAGAGCGGACTGAAAGGTCCCAGGTTCGATTCTGGTGACGGGCATGTACCTTGGTTGCGGGCACATCCCCAGTAGGGGGTGTGCAGGAGGCAGCTGATCGATGTTTCTCTCCCATCCATGTTTCTAACTATCCCTCTCCCTTCCTCTCTGTAAAAAATCAATAAAATAAAAAAAAATCCCTACCTGGGGAAACAACCTTTCTCGGAGAGGTGACCTTGGTTAAAACACATAGCGCCAAGAAGGGGAGCAAACATATTAAGAACAGTATGCCATATACGCCAGGTCCCTTGAAACATATGCTGTGCAGATGTTTCTTCCCTGCAGCGACTGTGTCAAGCAACAAGGATGGACCAGCTTCCGGCAAATTCCCCCGTTTTTATTTTTTAAATGATAGTGCATGTAAATCAGCGGCCACCTCTCGGATTGGGTTAAGACTCGGAAGAAGACTGACAAGCAATGATAGCGAGCATAGCTATAAACATAGTGGATGGAGTGCACAAGGAGCCTTGTTCCTGTAGAAGGTTGCTGGCCTCTTCAGTCAACGGATTTCAGCTGTCCTCAAGTCGATGGTTTGGTTGTCCTTGATGATCTGGCTAGTGGGCGGCGTCATTGGCGATGGGCTTCCCGAAGCGTCAGCGAGTTGAAGGGCTGCATCAAAGGGTCCATCAGGGCCGCGCTTGATGGTGGTGTCGGTGTCCGGGGAGGAGTCAGCTGTGCCCTCTGGGTCGGCTAAGGGTCCCTGTTCGGGCGCCATCTGTTGGGGTCCAACCTCAGCAGGTCCAGGGGTTCCCAAAGGTGTGGACGGAGTCGGCGAAGAAGGAATGACACGGAGACAGTGTTCAGTTGATCAGCAGCCTAGCCAGGTTCTCTAGCCAGGTTCTAGCCAGGATCTCCAGCCAGGTTCTGTCGAGAGCCAAATTTTTTAAACTTAAACTATATAGGTAGGTACATTGTTATTAACTTAATTAGGGTACTTTTAAGGCTTAGGAAGAGCCACACTCAAGGGGCCAAAGAGCTGCATGTGGCTCGAGAGCCGCAGTTTGCCGACCACGGGTATAACGTTTACATAGGCCAAGCAGTGTTACAATAGAAAATCAGTTCCTTCTTAGTCATTGAATTATAGCTGTACATGGACCAATCTGCTAAAATTTGGCCCAGTGGGCTCCCTTCAAGAGTTAAAACAGAACAACCCTGATAGCACAAAAGTACCAACCCAAAACCATAACCATAGAAAAACCCCAGACAAAATGGGAACATATGAACAAAACTTAGACCCATATTTCCTTTATTTCAAATGAGCACTCAAAAGCAA
>NW_005880262.1:0-6454 GCF_000147115.1 Myotis lucifugus | reverse complement strand
GCTGGAAGTGAACATGAGGCTTGCTTGCTCCCGTGACTGCGAACTCCAACGTTCCCCGCCTGACTTGTTGGCCTCTGAGCTGGCAGTTTGAAACATTCTAACAAATATAGCCGGCTGGGATCTCAGAGCTGAAGTTATACATTGTTTCGATTATAGAACGGCAAACAAACCAGCAGCGGAAGCCTCAGAGCTAGAGCCAGAGCTAAAGCTGGCCCAGAAGAAAAAAAAAAGAAAAAAAGGACAGGTTGGGAGCTTCAGTCAGCCTGAAAGCAGCCCTCAGCCCCTCACCCAGACTGGCCAGGCACCCCAGTGGGGACCCCCACCCTGAAGGGTGTGTGACCAGCTGCAAACAGCCATCATCCCCTCATCCAGGCTGGCCAGGCACCCCGGTGGGGACCCCCACCCTGATACAGGACACCCTTCAGGGCAAACCAGCCAGCCCCCACCCGTGCACCAGGCCTCTATCCTATATAGTAAAAGGGTAATATGCCTCCCAGTACCGGGATCAGCGGAGCAGCGAGGCCTCCTGGCACCAGATCAGCGTGACAGGGGGCAGCACCCCAAACCCCCCGATCGCCCTGCTGCTCTGTGTGTGACAGGGGGTGGGGCCACAACCTCCCTATCCACCCTGCTCTGTGTGTGACAGGGGGTGGCTCCCCAATCCCCTGATCGGCCCTGCTCTGTGTGTGACAGGAGGTGGCACCCCACTCCCTCCCCCCTCCACGGGCCTTGCTCTGTGTGTGATGGGGTAGAGCCATAACCTCCCCATCAGCCCTGCCCTGAGGGTGACAGGGTGCAGCGCCCCAACCCCCTGATCCGCCCTGCTCTGTGTGTGACAGGGGGCGGTGCCCTAACTCCCCTATCGGCCCTACTCTGTGCGTGACAGGGGGGAGCTCCCCAACCCCCTGATGGGCCCTGCTCTGTGCATGACAGGGGGGAGCTCCCCAACCCCCTGATCGGCCCTGCTCTGTGCGTGACGGGGGGCGGGCAGTGCCCCAACCCCCTGATTGGCCCTGCTGTGTGAGTGACAGGGGGCAGCGCCCCAACCCCCTGATTGGCCCTGCTCTGTGCATCACAGGGGGTGGCACTGCAACCTCCCCATTGACCCTGCCTTGAGTGTGACAGGGGCGGTGCCCCAACCCCCCAATCAGCCCTACCCTGAGCATGACTGAGGGTGGCATCGCAACCTCCCAATCTGCCCTGCTCTGTGCATGACAGGGGGCGGCGCCCCAACGCCCCAATTGGCCCTGCTCTGAGCCTGACCAGGGGCTGCACCTAGGGATTGGGCCTGCCCTCTGCCACCCGGGAGCAGGCCTAAGCCAGCAGGTCGTTATCTCCCGAGGGGTCCCAGACTGCGAGAGGGCACAGGCCGGGCTGAGGGACCCCCCCTTCCCCCCCGAGTGCACAAATTTTTGTGCACCGGGCCTCTAGTATATATATAAAAGGCTAAGCAACTGGCTGACCAGCTGGGAGGTATGACGTGCACTGAGCACCAGGGGGCAAATGCTCAACACAGGAGCTGCCAATCTGCAGTGACTTGGCAGCTGCGGTTCTTGGGCGACGCACCCTGGAACTAGAGAGGAGGGAGCCCGATTCCTCGCGGGGCCACACAATGCCAACTTTGGCTATGGGGTATGTTGTTGCTGGGGCACTGTTGGCACCAAATCTTGTTTATTGCTGAGCTGTGGTGACCATAGACGCCATTTGAGCTGCGACACCACCCCAGGTGCAGTCAGCTGGGGAGGGACTGCAGGAGGTTGGCTCCAGGGCATGTCCTGCCATCTTGCCCAGTCCTGCCCCGCCAGCCACCTTCTAATTGATTTCCTTTCAATGTGCATGAATCCATGAACCAGGTCACTAGTCCTATATAATAAAGAGGTAATGTGCAAATTGACTATCACACTCTCACACAAGATGCCCCCCCATGTGGTCAAAGATGGCCACCACAAGATGGCTGGCAGGGGTGGGCAGTTGTTCGTGATCAGGCCAGCAGGGGAGGGAGGGCAGTTGGGGGGGACCAGGCCAACAAGGGAACACTTAGGCATCAATCAGGTTGGCAGGGGAGTGGTTAGGGGGTGATCAGGCTGGCAGGCAGAAGCAGTTAGGTGCAATCAGGCAGGCAGGCAGGCGAGAAGTTTGGAGCCAGCAGTCCTGATTGTGAGAGGGATGTCCGACTGCTGGTTTAGGCCCAATCCCACAGTCAGACATCCCCTGAGGGGTCACAGATTGAAGAGGGTGCAGGCTGGGCTGAGGGACACCCCCCCATGCAGTGCATGAATTTCGTGCACCGGGCCTCTAGTATTTATATGTTTTATCAAATACAAATAAGAAAACCATTTTTATTTCACTTTTAATATCCCTTCTCCAATGTTTTCTTTCTTTTCTTTTTTCTTTTTTATATCTATCTAAGTTTCTAACCAGTATCATTTTCCTTCTCTGTAAAGAACTTTAAACATTTCTTGAAAGTCAAGTCTACTGGCAACAAATTTTCTCAATGTTTCTTTGTCTGAGAAAATATTCTTCTTAACTTTTTAAGAGTAAATTTTGCAGAGACAGAATTCTTGGTTGTTGTGTGCTGTTGCTTTTTCTCTAAATATTTTAAATATTTCATTCTATGAAATATTTTGGCTTGTATAGTTTCTGACATAATCCTTATCTTTGAATCTCTATAGAGACTGTATTTTTTCTGAAATTGGTCTTTATTTTTTATTTTCTGTAATTTAAATATGATATGCCTCTGTGCGGATTCTTTTTTTTTTAACATTTATTCTTTTTGCTGTTCCATGGTATTTCTGAATCTGTGATTAGGTGAATGACATTAAGTTGGAGAAATTTTCAATCATTATTGCGTCAGATATTTTTTTCCATTCCTCTCTTTCCTTTGGTATTATCATAACATGTTTGTTACACCTTTTGTAGTTGTTTCACGTTGCTTGAATATCCTGTTCTGTTTTGTTTGTTTGTTTGTTTGTTTAGTCCTCTTCTTCTTCTCCTTCTCCCTCTTCTTCTTTGCTTTTCAGTTTTAGAAGTTTCTATTGAGACATTCACAGATTGAGATACTTTCCTCAGCTATGTTCATTTTACTAATAAACCACTCAGAGGCATTTTTAATGTCTGTTATGATGTTTTTAGCATTAGCATTTATTTTTTATTTTTTCTTCGAATTTCTGTATCTCAGGTTATATTGATCATCGTTTCTTGCATACTGTTGTGGATAAAAATGGAGCTGTAGTAAATCTAACCAAAAGTAACTTCACAGGGTGATCTGATCATAACTTTGTAACTAATCATAGTGAGTAGTCATACCTTAGACCTGTTACTTTACTAGTAAAAGTTTATCTTTTCCCTAGGCAAGCCCTGTTCATTGTTTCTGTGTATCCAGGTTAATACACCTTTGAAATGACTATTTTTCAGACCCCTCAAAAGCAGCAACCATCCACAAGAAGGCACATAATTTTGTTAACTATTCTGTAATCTGATCCCTGCTTGCTTCCTCCCACGTTTATGTAATCTTTCTTACCTTGTAACCATAATTTCAAATGCATAAAGCAAACTGCAAACTGTCATTCTGGAAAGCATTTTTCTCAGTTTGTTGAGATTTTGCTTCTAGGCATGTCTTCTGTTTGGCTCAAATAAACTGTTGTAAGAATCTCTCACAGGTGTGGATTTCTCCACAAGACCGCCGTCTACTCTATCCATTAAAGCCTTAGCATATGGATCATAGTTGTTTTAAATTGCTAATTTGATAATTCCAACATCCCTATTATAACCGAGTCTGTTTCTGAAGCTTTCTCTGCTTCCTTAAACAGTATTTTTTTTTTGCTTTTAAATATGCTTTGTAATTTTCTGTTGATAGCCAGACATGATGTACTTGGTAAAAAGAACTGTTGTAAATAAGTATTTAATAATGTAGTAGTAAGGTGTCTGAGGAAAGTAAGCAGTTTATAGTCCTATGATTAGGTCTCAGTATCTTAGTGAGCATCTGTCTCTGGACTATAAACTTCACAAGTACATCACATCAGTAGCCCATCCTGTAGGAGGAACAGGATAACTACAGTGTACTGTGGGCTGAAATTGGATAAATTCCTTCACCCATATTGAAAAATAGAGGAGGTTTTGTTGTGTATTTTCCTACCTCCAAGTTAGTTATACTTTGATAAAACTCCAGTAAGTTTGGCCCTTATTAAATGATATTTTTCTAAATGCAGACCTTGTTAAGAAGAACACATTATTCTAGGACACTTCAAAATAACTACCTTTACCCTTGTTCTGACAGAAGAAGGAGGAGTTTCTTCTCAAACATTCACTGTCAGGGCCTGTTCAAGATCTAAGTGGTAAATATCACAAAATTGTAGATACATACCCCTTGTGACTGGGTTCCCCTGGAGATAGAAACTCTCTTACATGTCAAGGCCAGGCCTCCAGCAATTAATTAAATACAGGTTTTCTTAACCCAGCATAGTTTTCCAAGGAGTTTCTGCTCATGTGTTTCTCCTCTGTTAAGTTATAATTCTTAGTATTTACCTTTGTTTCTGTTCAATTTTGGAGACAGTGGTTTGCCTTGTGACCTCCTTTCTCTTCTAAATCTAAACAGAGTTGTTGATTTTTCAGTTTGTTCTGTTCTCTGTTTAATATTAGTACAGACTGGTGATTTCTAATCTCCTTATACCACCAGTTCTGTTCTCTATTCCCATTTTATTACATTTGGTAGAATAAAAAATTGACACACATTTTATGCAATCATAAAAAATTTAAATACAATTTTATATTTAGGTATAGAGTTTATTTGAATACAGATTACCAACTATATCAGTAAATTTAAAGTTCTAATAATTACTGTGTTTTAAATTTCCTTATGGTGTCTTTCCTTACACTCACTTTACTCAGAGTTTCCTACTAGAGTCTAACCTCCCACTAAGCTAGGAAAAAACATATAATTGGTATGACAGAGGAAGCCACTTCCCTCATGGTATTCACTCACTTTATTCATTCAATTTTTATTATTTTCCTGGTCATTCTTTCTATAAATATCTGAGGTGTTATATACAACAAGTAATCCACCAGTCTTAGTTGATACTATGGTGAAGGAAAGAAAGACATTTTCTGGCTCCTTTCTGTACAGCCTTTCGCTCAGGCCCTTGGCGCCAGCAGGATGGGCAAGTATCACGGTCTTTGTACTGCCTGGAAGTTCCGAAGCCACCAGCTATATCAGAAGCGGCATGATAAACAGTACCAGAAGGCCCATTTAGGCAGGGCCCTGAAGGCCAACCCTTTTGGAGGTGCTTCCCATTCAAAGGGAATTGTGCTGGGAAAAGTAGGGGTTAAAGCCAAACAGTCAAATTCTGCTATCAGGAAGTATGTCAGGGTCCAGCTGATCAAGAATGGCCAAAAAAATAAAAATAAAAAAAATCACAGCCCTTGTATCCAATGATGGTTATTTGAATTTTACTGAGGAAAATGATGAAGTTCTAGTTGCTGGATTTGGTTGCAAAGGTCATGCTGTTGGTGATATTCCTGGAGTTAGCTGTAAGGTTGTCAAAGTAGCCAATGTGTCTCTTTTGGCCTTATACAAAGGCAAGAAGGAAAGACCAAGGTCATAAGTTTTGATGGTGAAATCACAGTAGTAATACATTTTCATATGCCTAAAAAAAGACATTTGCTGTCCTTGGGGGCTTCACAGGCTGTTCTATAACTACAGGGAACACAAACATAAGAAAGACTATCTATGCTCTTAAATTGCTACACATTAGTTGGGATGAAGTTGGGAGTAGAGCTATAAGGTGGGGATGAAAGGGAGATAAGTGAAAAATATCTAAAATAAAAATCAGGATTTGACAATTGCATTAAAATAGGTACAGGGGTGTGGGAACAATTGAATAAAGAATCACATCTAATTAGAAAGATCAGAAGAGGTTTCTTTAAACAGGTGGTGAGATAGAATGGTAGAATTTTAAAATGTAGAATCCAGGGTGGATACAAAAGGCATTTCAGAAAAATGGAGTAAAAAGTCATGAATGAATCAAAAGCATGAGCCAGTAAGCATCCCAGAATGCCTGTGGAGTGATAATTTGTAGATAATCTAGCAGATTAGACAAATAAAAGCCTAAGAAAGGTAATTTGAAACAAAGTGATGAAAGTCTTTGATGTAAAGTTGAGCAATTTCAAGTTAATGTGATAGTTAGCTGAGAAGGAGCAATAGATATTTTTTAAAATAGAAAAATGAAATATATAAAGCCTTACTTATAGAATAAATTTAGATAGAACAGTAGGGTAATTTGGATGTGAAAAGGCTGGAGAGATGAAAATGAGCGAAGAAGGTCTTATAAAAGCTCAAGATGGAGTTAATGAAGCCTGAACTTAAGGAGTGGCAGAGGAAATAGAAAAAAAATGGATAAAAGGTATCCCATGGAAACTAAAATTAATACAATTCAGCAACTAGTTGGTCATAGAGAAT
>NW_005880261.1:0-6454 GCF_000147115.1 Myotis lucifugus | reverse complement strand
GGTCTCCAGCCGCGCCAGCTGCAGCCCGGGCCCCAGCCTCGCTGTCCCGCCCGGGCCTGCCGGGATGGGCTCGGGCCCGGCCCCGGCCCCGGGCTGAGCGCGCGGCAGAGCCCGCATCCCCGCATCCCCGCTGCCCACGTCGGGGGCGCCTGGGAGGGAAGCTGCGCTGGGGAGTGGGTGGGTCGCGAGGGGCTCCCTGCCCGGGGTGAGGGGTGTGCTGGGAGAGAGAGGGCCCCAGGGTGCCAGGCTGCCCCGCGTGGGCACCGTTGCACCCCCTCTCTTCAGTGCTTCCCGCCTGGCCGGGCCATGCTAGAGAGGGCCAGCTCCCTGCGGGTCGAGTGCGGGCGGGATGGCTAGGACTAGCCTCTAGGACAGACCCCACCTAGCAGTCGCTTCTCTCCATCACCCTGTCCAGGTCCCTAGTCTAGGGCTGCTGGGTCCTCCCTCTGCCCCTCCCCTCCTCACCCCCTCCCCAAGTCACAAGTTTTCTCTTTGGGGCTTGTTGCTGCAGTCCCTGCTCCAGTACCGAGTACCTGCTGGGCCCTGGGCACGCAGGGGCCGTAGCCCCACTGTGTGTGGGAGCCATGAGGATCCTGGCTAACAAGACAAGGTGTGTGGGTGACATGGAGGGTGGGACGTGTGTGTGGAGTGTGGGGAAGGGAGGGGCCCAGGAGCCATGGGGCTGAGCTGTGCTGGCTTGGGGATCCGGCCTCCCTGGCACCCAGCTCAAGGGGGGTCCGAATGGGAAGGCCTGCCCTGAGCCAGGAGCCCAGCCGAGTGCCTGGACCCAGGGGGCAGGGGAATGGCAACCAGCTAGGCCTGCTGTGTAGTCCCTTCAGCCTTTCCTGCTGAGAAACAGTTTGAGTGGAACCCCTACCTCCCACCCCACTGTGGGTCCCCTGGTGCTCTCTGGCCCCAGTCTTGCTGGGAGGGGGTGGCCAGCCTTCCTCCCTTCCCCAGGAGGAGCCTGCAGACAGGCCAGGCGGCTGCAGGACAGCGGAGCTGAAATAAATCTGAGCCGGTGTGGAATGAGGGGATAAATATCCTCTCCCAGTGATGTGATCTTTCCAGCGGCTATTAATAGGTCTCCGGGGATGGGGAGGTGGTGGGGGGAGCCAGCCGGATCTTAAAGGGCCCACAGCCTTGGAATCCTTGGCTGTGAGCTGCACTCCAGTCTGCTCCACACACCACTCCCCTTCCCCCTTCTTCCTGCTCCCGCCTGCCCACCAGGCCTCTGGAGGCTTCCCCTCCCGCCCGCTCTGGGGAGCTGTCTGGACCAGTGGGTACCAACCACTCGGTGGTGCTTTCCCCACTTCCCCGGGGACCAGGGCTGGGCATGAGTAGTGACCCTCAGGTCTTGTGCCCCCCCTGTTGGTGCTGGGACACGTGGAAGTTGAGGTTTGGGACCTTGGAAGGAATGCAGACAGCAGACCCTAGAAAAGAGGATGCTAATGTTGGTCAGGTGCTAGTGTGTGAGGGTGGTGGTGCCTGGAGGCTTGCAGCCTGAGGGGTGTTGGGGTGTGGGTGGATCTGCCAGGAAAGGCTCTGGTTTTCATTTGAATTGTGGGGACTGAGGGTGGAGGGTGCCCCATCTTCACTCTCCAAGGTGAATGGCATCAGCCCTTGTCTGAGCAGCAGGGGAAGGAGGTCGGAATAAGCTGGGCATCTTAAGATGCCACTCAGCCCTCCCTCCCCTCCCAGTAGGTGAGGCAGGAGGGGCAGGCGTGCTAAGCCCCTGTCACGATTAACCTTTCCTGTCTCTCTCGCCTTCTCCCAGGTTGCCCCACCCCAGGAGGAGAGAAGCTCCAGGGAGCCCACCACTGTCCCCCCGTGGCCACTGCCCCCCTGCCCCATCCAAACCAATGCACCCAGAAAATAAGCTGACCAATCATGGCAAGACAGGGAATGGTGGGGCCCAATCCCAGCACCAGAATGTGAACCAAGGACCCACCTGCAACCTGGGCTCGAAGGGTGTGGGGGCGGGGAACCATGGGGCCAAGGCCAACCAGATTTCACCCAGCAACTCCAGTCTGAAGAACACCCAGGCCCAGGCCGGGGTGCCCCCTTTCAGCTCGCTCAAGGGCAAAGTGAAGAGGGAGCGGAGTGTGTCTGTGGACTCTGGAGAGCAGCGTGAGGCTGGGACGCCCTCCCTGGACTCAGAGGCCAAAGGTACCCCCTTTTCTGACCCCCAGGAGTCCAGCATGTTCGACAGCCCATGGCCCACATTGCGCGGAGCCCATCTTTCTGTCCCCTTCCCAGGCCTCATCCCCTGCTTCTCTCCAGCATGTATGTGGGGACACCTTTCTGTTACCCCATTACACCCACCCACCGGTGGTGTTCTCAGGATTGGGAGTGGCCGGGGGGGAGATTTGTCATCCTTAGGTGCCACCCATGCTGGGGCCACCCAGTGGTGGGGTTCCCGGTCAGTCTTTTCCTCTCCGGCTGTCCCGCCAGAACCTCCAGGGGAGGAGGAAGGTGCTCCGTGAGGAGGAGCAGGCCCACACCCCCGGGAGCCTCCTGGCTCTGGGCTGGTGGGAGCTGCTGCAGCCACTAGCCTGGAAGAGTAGCAGAGGCCTCCCCCTCCCCCGCCCCAGCCTTAATTAGAACCAGTTGTGCTTGGTGCTGGTTGGGGGAGGGGAGGCAGGCCATGGGGCTGTAGAGAGAAATCAGGAACAAATGGTGGTGTGGTGGGGGCCAAGGGCTGGCGAAATGCCCACCACAGCCTGGGCATCGCCCTGGGGTATCTGGGAGAATGGGCCTGGAGGTGGAGGACAGGCTGAGGTACTCACTCTGACCAGCAGAGGTGGCACCCCGGAGCAAGCGGCGCTGTGTGCTGGAGCGGAAGCAGCCGTACAGCGGAGACGAATGGTGCTCAGGACCAGACAGCGAGGAGGACGACAAGCCCCTCGGGGCCACCCACAGTGAGTGCCCATCATGCCAGGGTGCTGTGGCCCACGCTGCCCTTGGGGGATGGCTGCCCTAAGGGAGCCTTCCTCCCTTCACCTCGGGCTTCAGAGTGCTGAGCCTGGGCAGACAGGGAGCAAGGGTCAGGAGCCCAGGCTCCTTCTTTCTAATCCCACCTCCAGACTGTTGCTCCCTGCACTGTGACAGCTCTGCCCCTGCCTTCCAGGTGCTCAGTGCCCCCCTTCTCCTAAGGACCAAGGCAGGGTGGGGTGAACCTCAGGTGGCCCCTCCTGGCTCTTCCACTTATACCTCCATGAATTGCTGGCCTGTGCTGCCACCTGCTGGTCAGTGGAGGGAGGACAGCGAGAGTCCAGCATCACTTGGAGTGGGACAGTTGGCTCTGATGTCCAGGCCGTTCCGGGGTGTGAGCTAACACTGGCTGTGTCTCTGGCGCACCTCCCTGACCTTTAACTGACTCCTGGCAGGTGCCCAGAACACATCACCAGGACAAAGTGTGGGTGGGTGGGTGCCCACTCCTCTTATTCTGGGCATGTGTTTGGCCTTGCCCCAGGGATGCGGGGAGAACCAGACATAGCCCTGCCCTTGGGGTGCCCATGCACGTTTATTTGGTGCTTTCCCTCAAAGCTTACAGCTGTTCTTTTTTTTTGGGGGGCGGGGGGAGGTGAAACAGCTTAATGCATAAGAAACTCCAGAGAATGTTCAATCGTGAATTTGTTGAAGGCAGGGGCTTAGAAGGAATGAAGAAAAAAAACTAAGCTGGCTAAACTTCCTACTGTGTGGTATTCAATCCTTAGACCAGCCCTGCAAGGCAAGTGTGATTATGGTGCCTGCCCCAGAGGAGGAAGCAGACTCAGCAGATGCTTGTGGAATGAGGGACTGTGTCCATGGAGGTGGCACATAGATCAAATACTGAATGAAGCCTGTGCGGCTGGCTGGGACTTTAAAGGCCATCTGGTCCCACGTCTCCCCAAAGGGACTGACTCTCGGTGCATGAGCCCCTGGCTGAACCCTTCCCTGGTAGATGAGGGTGGTCACTGCCTCTAAGGACAGATACCCCTCCTCTATCTTATTCACTTTTTAAAAAGTAATTTTTAAAAATTGATTTCAGAGAGGAAGGGAAAGGGAGAGAGAGATAGAAACATCAATGATGAGAGAGAATCATTGATTGGCTGCTTCTGGCAACCTGGGTGTGTGCCCTGACTGGTTGGTAATCGAACCATGACCTCCTGGTTCATAGGTCAACACTCAACCACTGAGCTACGCTGGTTGGGCTGTCACATTGACTTTTATGATGCTAGCCTGCACCATTGTAAAAATGCGGGGAGACACTGGGAAATACAGAGAAGATGTTGCTAACACCTCATACTCAGTTCCAAGGCAACCATTAGTACTATTTTAGTTGTACTGCCTGCCACTAGATTCTCAAAGAGTTCTTTTTGTTTTAAATATGTTCTTTTTACATTTATTTTTAAAATATATTTTATTGATTTTTTTTACAGAGAAGAAGGGAGAGGGATAGAGAGTTAGAAACATCGATGAGAGAAAAACATTGATTAGCTGCCTCCTGCACACCCCCTACTGGGGATGTGCCCGCAACCAAGGTACATGCCCTTGACCGGAATCGAACCTGGGACCTTCAGTCCTCAGGCCAATGCTCTATCCACTGAGCCAAACCAGCCAGGGCTAAATATGTTTTTATTTATTTATTTATTTTTTTTTGAGAGAGAGAGAGAGAGAGAGGAAGGGAAGAGGGATAGAGATATAAAAACATCGATGAGAGAAACATCATCAATTGGCTGCCTTCTGCACGCTCCTCTCTGGCATGTGCCCTGACTGGGAATCGAACTGTGATCTCTTGGTTTCTGAGTCAATGCTCAGCCACTGAGCCATGCCAGCCAGGCTCTCAAAGAGTTCTTAATGGTGGGGCAGTATAATACAGAGTGAATAGCACAGACTCTTCATTCAGACCACCTTGGTTTATAGCCCAGGTTTTCACTAATTATTTGTATAAATTGGGGAAAGGGCCTTGGTTTATTCACCTATAAAAATATTTACCTCATAGGGTTGATATGTGGTGAGTTGGTACATATAACACACTTAGAACAATGTTAGTTTTTCAGAGAGGAAGGGAGAGGGAGAGAGAGATAGAAACATCAATGACGAGAGAGAATCATTGATCGGCTGCCTCCTGCACATCCCCTACTTGGGATTGAGCCCACAACCTGGGCATGTGCCCTGACTGGGAATGAACCAGTGACCTCTTGGTGCATGGTTCAATTCCGACGCTCCACTGCTGAGCCATACTAACTAGGCCCCGGTGGTTTTTTAGCTTGTGACTTGCTTTTGAACTTGTTACAAAAAATAGATTTCTTTGACTACCCCTTAGGCAGGACAGGAGAATTGAGGCTGAGAGGGACTAAGTGTCTTGTTCATAAGGTTACACAGCCAGCTAGTTAGTGGTAGGGCTAGTTAGTGGTGAAAAATCACTCATCGCCTGAATCCTCAGTTGGTGCACCCTTTTTGCCTTCTCCCCTCGCAGAGACCAGGGCATGAGGATGGAGCAGGGCTAAGAGCAGGTTCCGCAGACTCTGTGGGCGTCGCATTCGGGGTGCCAAACCTTTCCCTTTCTTCTCATCCACATGGTCCCCACGATTGCCATCCTGGCCAAAGACTGGTCTAGGGCAAGTACGTGTGGAAAGCAAGCTAGGGAAACCACCAGAGTGTGGCAGCAAAGGGCCCGTGGGCACCACCTTCCACAGTGAACCTTTCCCTTGGCGCCTCTGGGTGATGGGGGTGCCAGCTAGTTCTCCTTTCTAAATCTGGACTGCTGACCCTCTTTCCTTCCCTTCCCTGCAGATTGTAATGTAGGAGACCCTGCCATGGCGGCCCCACAGCTGGGTCCCGGCCAGGCTCCCCAGCTTCCCCTCAGTGAGGGCAGTGCCCCAGGCCCCCCGCATGGGCCCCCAGCAGCCCTGCGGCCAGATGCCTCCGGGGGCAGTGGTGTCCCCGGAAAGCCTCCCTCACAATTCGTGTATGTCTTCACCACCCACCTGGCCAACACGTAAGTGCCTCGCAGACTGCACTAGCTCTCTTTACCCAGCAACCTGGAGCCTGGGGTCCCGCGGGAGTGTCTGTAGGGCCAGGGTTGGTTTGGGTTCGGTTGGTTGGGTCGAGTTGGTTGGGTTGAGTCGGGTTGGGTTGGGTTGGTTGGATTGGCTTGAGTTGGTTGGGTTGGATGGTTAGGTCGGGTTGGGTTGGTTGGGTCGGGTTGGGTTGGTTGGGTAGGGTTGGTTGGGTTGATTGGGTTGGGTTGGGTTGGTTGGGTTGGGTTAATTGGGTTGGGTAGGGTTGGTTGGGTTGAGTGGGTTGGGTTGGGTTGGGTTGGGTAGGGTTAATTGGGTTGGGTAGGGTTGGTTGGGTTGATTGGGTTGGGTTGATTGGGTTGGGTAGGGTTAATTGGGTTGGGTAGGGTTGGTTGGGTTGCCTTGGGTTGGGTCGGGTTGATTGGGTTGGGTTGGGTTGATTGGGT
>NW_005880260.1:0-6455 GCF_000147115.1 Myotis lucifugus | reverse complement strand
CCCGCTGCAGTTTGACAGTCGTCGATGCTGCTCTGCCTCTGTATCTATTTTTGTTCATCAGTTTATATGTCTTTATTATCCATAAATGAGTGAGATCATGTATTTTTTTCTTTCATTGACTGGCTTATTTAACTTAACATAATGCTCTCCAGTTCCATCCATGCTGACAAAAGGTAAGAATTCCTTCTTTTTTACAGCAGCATAGTATTCCATTGTATAGATGTACCACAGTTTTCTAATCCATTCATCTGCTGATGAGCACTTAGGCTGTTTCCAAATCTTAGCTATGGTAAATTGTGCTGCTATGAACATAGGGATGCATATATCCTTTCTGATTGGTGTTTCTGGTTTCTTGGCATATATTCCTAGAAGTGGGATCACTGGGTCAAATGGGAGTTCCATTTTTAACTTTTTGAGGCAACTCCATACTGTTCTCCACAGTGGCTGCACCAGTCTGCATTCCCACCAGCAGTGCACGAGGGTTCCTTTTTCTCTGCATCCTCTCCAGCACTTGATTTTATTTTTTATTAAACCAAACTTTTCTACATCATGACAGGAATTAAACTCAGCATTCTTTCTGAGAGTTCTTGGAACTTTATTACGAGTTTAGATATTTGTCCACATATTCCATATATATGTATAATGAGTAAGGAATCAGAAATATTCTCACATTAATACGTGGCAAAACTGTAATTTTCGTTTTTGAAAGCATCGGGAAAAAACCTGGCGGTCTTCCCTTTCTTCCCAGCCAACATGCAGTAGTAGATTGCGCTCCATTTATGAACCAGCAGTACGGTGACTTGCAGCGTGGGTAGGATTACCATAAATTAAGGCAAAACTACAACGCTAAGCAAAAGAACAGAATGTGTTTGGCAAAGGGCTATCCTTGACTTTGTAATCATTTGTTTTAGTTCTAATCTGCACACCCCAGTAATCTGCCAGCCAAAGAGGCTGGTGAATTAGCAGGTTTAGCTGTTTATAAAACACATGCATAAAATATATGTGAGGGCTGTGTTTGCATACAGGGTGTACATTTATATATGCAGATGCATCTGTGTGGGAATGGGCACAGCTCCAGATGTCTTGGGAGGGGGGGTTGAATGTGTGGGCCTGTGTATCTGTGTGTTGAGTGGGTATGCATGTCAATATGTGAGGGGGAGTTGGAGGTTGTTGTGTGCACAGTTGTGCTGGCAAGAATTTGCTAACAAAGGATTGACACAGCCAGAGGTTTGTGTAATTGCTGCCTAGTCTATTTCACCACAGTAAATGTAATTGTGGAGCAGACAGTGTCATAGGGACGTGTTTTAGAAATGGTCATAGCGAGAAGAGATTACCTGCTCAGAGTTACATGGATGATAGAGACAGGGTATAAACTCCTCCTGAAAATAATTACAGAATGAATGAACGTTTAGTTTACTGACTAACACTTGTGCTGAGACTAGTCATGAGATTCAGAAGCCTACAGTTGAAGGTAGACTATTCCCATCCAGAGTACTCTCACCGTCACTTTCTTTATTTGCTTTGGGTGGTAAATGGTGGTCACCATGCAACCTACCAGAGCCTCTGGAGACCAAAGACTAAAAGACAGGGTGAGTGCAAGGGGACATTTTCCTGAGTACTGAACAGATCATGGTATCCGTGGGGTATGTACATGCCAGTGTACCTATATGTGTGTCTACGGGGCTATCGGTGTACAGAAACTAGGTAGTGGGCTATACCTATACACTATCAATAATGGCCTATCCTTCCATGCTTCTTTATTCATCACGTTGGTTTAATAAAAGGAAATAGCTCTTTTCTCCATATGGCAGGGGGTCACAATTTGGTCTCCTAGGAAGCTTGGAGTCTTCTGGAGGAGTAAGAAACTGACTTTAGAACCCTTCCAAGGAACAGGGCTGAAGACCAGAGAAGCAAGAGAGTGTAAAGGTAACTAGGAAAGGGGGAGCATAAGAAAGAGAAGCAGGGTTCATGAGTTACATTTCACTGGTGCAGTTTGCTGAGCAGTGTGTGTGTGAGTGTGTGTGTGTGTGTGTGTGTGTGTGTGTGCGTGCGTGTGTGTGGGGCATGCACACACATAAATACATATTGAATATATAAATTATCAGCACATTTTCTCTGTTGTGAAGTATTTAAGTGCCAGGATATAGGTGTTTCTTGGAAGTCCTTGCAGAACATATGCTGTGCTATTCCACCATCTGTATCTCAGGACTTTGGACAAGATTCTATTGCTTTGCTTTGGGGCAGAGAAAAAGGAAATTGAGCAGATTGCTCTCTCGTTTGTGACTCTTCTATCCCTTGATCTTGTGGCTTTAACACTTTCTGGGGTGCATTTGAAACTTTATATTTTCCTGTTAAGAAGTGCTGTGTTCTCACTTGTAAGGGGACAATATTATCCATGCAGACAATACTGTAGAAGCAACTGTATTCAACAATGTCTATGTCCCAATTCTTGCAAGACCCAGCCATTTTTCTCTTCCTTTAGGGCTTCGTAAATACCACTCCCACTGCAGTTGCCTTCCTTGCCTTGCTGGTATGTCCTAGCTAAGGCTAGTCAGATCAATGTTTGCCATAGCTTCTAGAACAAAATCTAAGCTCTTTATTTAGCTAGATAAACTGATCATGACCAGACTCTGCCTGCCTTGCTGACTCCGGTCTCGCTGCTCATGTTCACATTCTGTTGTCCCTACCACTTGGATGGATGTGTATGTGGAGTTACACCAATCGGCCACTTTCTAGGATGCCCAATATATCATTTATTCTGCCTGGAGGGATGCGGGGCAGTAGGTATTTCTCCCCCAAACCCCTGTTCCACCAAGCCCTCCATCCCTGATGCCATCACCCCAGCCCTCTTATAATAACCCTGGAACTTTAAGCTTTCCTAGATGAGTCTTGAAAAGAGTCCATTTGAACTCTGAAGATCAGTGGGAAAAATAGTGGAGTGTGGGGGGGGGTGGGAATGATGAGGGAAAAAGAAGGAATGAAAAATATACAACAAAACATAGATTTAAAAAAATTATACAAAATGGGTTCCTCACTGAAAGCACTTGCTCTCAAAGGACTTAGCTACTTCAGTTTTCTCACTCCGATCCTGCCTTGGCTGAACCAGAGAATAAATAGATTTCCCGAGACCTTGGCCAGCATTCTGCCACTGTCTTGGGAGGTTTTCTCCTGAGTTGCAGGGAACATTGCTGATTCATATTGCTTTGTTCTTGGAATTTGAAAAGGGCAATCAGATGTTCTCCTGCATAATTTTTCATCTCTGTGCTCGCACAGAGGGTTGCAATGAGGGCATTGAGTGAGATGACCTCCAGGATTCTCCCTCCCTGCATCTCTCTCCCTAGTGTCGTCCCTGGCATCCCAATCTGAACTTCTAGACCTTGCAGCTGAAACTTGCTTTTTACTCATCCTCAGGGTGATTCTGGCATGACCAAACCTGGAGCAGAGGAGACACACTCTGTAATTAATTACTATCCAGGACCTCTCAATGACGCAGTTTGTCAGATGAAAAGAGTGATGAGATGGGAGACTTGAAGCACCACTTGTGGGGTGATGAGATCCATTCTGTGCTTGGCTGGCTCTTGGTTGCCATGACAACATCCTTGTTCTAGGGCTCTGTGACTGTGTGAGAGGTTGTGGGGTAAATTAGTGGCATCTTTTGGGAGTCAGTCTTGAAGCTGAAGGACCCCCTACCCCGGGACAGTGCTTTCTCTGTTTTTATGAGTGAAGGGGGAGAACATGGCATTGCCATTTTGAAGCCATTGGTTTATGTGGTTCAAAGGCATACTTTAGTGCTGGGTTATGAGGAGTTGGGAAGCAAGATGGCAGCGCAGGGGGTCTCTGCTGCTCAGCACTGGCATTACTGCCAGTGAGGAGTGGTTTGGGCTCCAGGCGGTAAATACCTTGTGAAGACTTCATGCACCGAGGAGGCATCCTCCTTCTCTGGAATGCTGGGTGACTCCTCCTTCTCTGGAATGCTGGGTGACGGAGTGCAGCTGGCTCATTAACACTTTGCTTCCCCTTGCTGGTGGCTTTCAGAATGGTTCCTGTCTCTTTCTGCTTTCTCTATATCTTTATTAACTCCTTTCTTTTTTTTTTTCAGTCCATAAGTTTCTTCACTGCATTCTGATTCCAAGCAGGGCCATAGTATCTGAGTTGGTATTTCTTTTTTGAGCTTTATTGAGCTACACACGACAAAAAAAAAATTGTGCATATTTAAGGTGTGCAACTTGATGTTTTGATAGACATATATATTGTAAAATAAATTCTGGGAGCATATGCTGTAAGGCACGTGTGAGGTTGAGCACTTTGCCAGTTATGGGGTGGTCCCTGATCTTGCTCCCAGTTCTTGTACACATTCTCCTTATGTAAGGTGCACATTCAAATGCATAGCAAACAGTTTATTTATCTTGGCATCTCTCTGGGAGAGAATTGTGAAAATTTGGGAAAAAATGAGCCGGGGGGTAGGGGAGGCCGGGAGGTAGGAGAGGCCGGGGGGGAGTGGGGAGGAGACATATGTACTACTCTTTGTAATACTTTAAACAATAAAATAAAATTAAAAAAATATTTGGATAAGTGTTTTGAAAGGGAGGTGATATTCAACAAAGGGCACACAAAGAGTGAAAGATGGTCATGATATAGGTTTCCAAAGAGAGCAGAAACCGCTACTTAGAGGGCATGAGTTTCACTCAGTACTGAGATAAGGCAGGAACAAAGGTCAGAATTTGGACAGAGATGAATTACTCCACATACAGCAAAGAGGGGAGTTAGAATTCAGGGCAAATCCAGAGTTCAGGCAAGAGGAACTAGAGAGTAATCTAGATGCTAGAGCAGAGATGTGTGAGAGGAGGTTATAATCCTCCTCAATGCTTCTATAAGAATAGTACTGTGGCATGTTGCTCAGTGAACTTTTCCATAAGCTAAACAATAATGATATCATCTAAATGTGTGTAATGCAAAGTCATCCCTTCACACTATCTCAGTTACCCCTGGCAAGTCAGGATGCATTTGCCAGTTTTCTAGATGAGAACAAATTAGGTACATTTTCTGAATAAAAACATCTAATTTTACCAAGTATTTTTTTTTCCTGGTATAATATTCTGTCTCTATGGAAAGTCTCAGACATAAAAATTTAGTTTAATTTATGTATGCATGTATTTAGTAACATATTCTTTAAAAAATGAATAAAAGTGCTTAAACTTAAAATTCAAGTTATAGGGTTATATCTGTAGAAGTCAAGGGTCACCTTCCACACAAGAATGAACTTCCAATCTAGTATCAAAATCTGTCTCTGGCTCCTCGTTCTGCACCTAAGAACTCTGAATTGTACCTCTTGTTCACTGTTAGTCTTTCCCCTGAAATTCTTATTCCTGGTCTCCACAATTCTCAATTAGTATTTTCCTACTCTATTTTAGTAAAAGGTGATATGTAGATTCCTACTATCGGAAATAGGATCTGATCTCATATAATAATTTATTACCCTTTTCAGAGTACATATTTGCTTCTTAGAAGAATTTTTGGGGAAATCACACTGGAGTCAGCTGGTTGCTGAGACAATATAAGTCAGATTTTACAAGACCGCTCAACTTTTGTTGACTAGATGGTACAGCACCCAGGGAACTTACCCTAACCAACCCTTTTGATTTTATCATCGACTTAAAACTACTTTGCTTGCTGAAATTTTTGTAATTACAGACAGTACTTTTCCCTTCAAGTCCTCTGATTAGGTTACAAATAGGGAATCTCAAAATCTCTAATGGGCCACAAGAATTCAAATGCCTTCAGAGTCCCTTCAAGTATTTTATGAAGAGGGCAAGTTATAGTGAGGACCATGAGGACTGTGGCAAATGAGAATGTGCATAATCCACATATAAGCGCATATATATATATATATATATATATATATATATATATATATATTATTTAAAAATAAAATGCTACACCTTCCAAATAAACAAAGCAAATCTATAGCCCCAAGAGTCCAAAGGCCTTCAGTTAAAATCCTCTGAATGTTAGCTAGGGTAGAAAACACATTCCAACATTGAAAAAGAAAAAAAGAAATCCCTGTTTAAAGGCCCTGTCTCCAAATAGAGTTGCATTCTGAGATACTGTGGGTTGGACCGAACGATTAGTGAGACCCCCTTTAGAGCTATAAGTGCAGGATTCTGTGATTCTAGAACTTGCCTCTCCTATGACTTCATCGTGAACTCCCACAGAATGCTGGTTTTCTCTCTTTCATGCACACATTGGCCAGAGAACACCAGCTCTCCCAAGGAAACTTGAAGCATGACTTCCTGTTTTATGACCTAAGTGTCTCACGACTCTCACCATCATCCCATTCACAGTCTGCTCTAATTCTTCTTGTCTTAATCAGAAAAAATACCAAGGAGGGATGATGCAAATACAAGTTGTTAAGGAGGGAGGACAGGCTGCCAAATCCGATTTTCTGTACCGGAGCT